>NC_089847.1:109031234-109331234 GCF_035609145.1 Eleutherodactylus coqui
ATAAGGGACTGTTGTTTCACATACAGGCGGCCAGAGAGGATAGCGCTGTGCTCTCACTAAACGCATTTAAAAGACCAAAAAGTGTAACACCAGTCATCTATAGGTTTGATTATGTACTGATAATAGAATGAAACCTAGTAAAAGAACATAAATGGTGGGAGTGGGTAGGTGGTTCTTTAAATTATTTTTGTTTGTCTGCACTGCCCCACTCCATTCATTTCAATGCAGCTGACAGAAAAAGCCAAGTGATTGTACTTGGCTATTTCCTGTAGTTCCATTGAAAATCAATGGAGCACCACCATGCATGCATGACTGCCACTCAATTTTATCTCCTCCTTTTTGCAAGGGGTACAGTGTGGTGGAGGAGGGACACAGGACTCCGATCTTGCGGTAGCTGAGGGTCTCAGGGGTGTGACCCACGCCAATCACACTTTTAACATCTACCCTATAGATAGGTGATAAAAGTGTTTTATGGTATAACCCTTTGGGCTCAGTCACACGGGCGTTTTGATGCACAATTTTTTAAACGCATAACTGATGCATTCAAAAATTTGCGTGACCTAAGCGGGCGTCACAGTAGAAAATATGCTGCTAGCAGCGTTTATCCGCTAAAAAGGGCTCAGTCACACGGGCGTTTTGCCGCTCAAAAAGAGCGCTGCCCGCTATCTCTTGCTGTGGCTGTGACAGCTGCAGCAGGGATTCCTTGGATGTGAAACCCTTGGATGCTGTCACAGCACCGACCCCATTGAGAACATATACTGAAGATCACGATCCTCTGCCACAGCTGTCACAGAGGAGAGCGATGTTCTACCATTGAATTCAATGGAGCCGGTGATACAGCAGGCTGCATTGAAAGCAATAAGCTGCTGGCAAGCGCTGCAGTGATTTTCGGGGGAAAGGGCTTAAAATATAAGCCCTTCCCTGAAAACCATCCTAAAAATGTGTTAAAAAATAAATAAAAATCTATACTCACCTCTCTGTAGCTGCTGGGGCCAGCTGCGTCCAGCTGGCTCTTCTCCAGCACTGCTCTAAGGAGCTTTCAGCAGGCGGGGATTTAAAACCCCCGCCTGCTAAATGGGCTGCTTTTGATTGGCTGAGCACTGTGACCAACCAAATGCAGCTTTCAGCTATTAAATGACAGCTGAGAGATGCCTCTGATTGGTCCCTGCGCGCCGCTAATTAGAGGCAGCACTCACCCATTCAAGAAATTAAGAGGATCGCAGAGGATCGCGATCTTCAGTATATGTTGTCAATGGGGTCGGCAGTGCACCGCCGGCCTCATTGAGCGCAAGGTAAAACTGCTGGATGCAATAGCATCCAGGGGTTTCACAAACACAGAACACCGGTTTGCGAAGTTACATGCGTTCTGCGAACCAGTATAATTTTTGCCACAGGCGTTTTTCCGCATGTAAAATTCACACATGTGACCGCTGCCATTGAAAAGCATTGGTTCTATCTAGTGCGAATTTTTGGACATGCGGAAAAACGCAAGTTAAAACTCCTGTGTGACTGCGCCCTTATAAGAAGTAGACCAAGCACACCATGGGCGAACCAGGAAACTGACAGGATATACAGTGTCTGCCACAGAGAACACAGTGCTGGTTACATCCGATGGCAGGAAGATGTAGGGGATGCCACCGGGTATGACCAGTGGCCAAAACACTCATCTTCTAGCCCCACAGAGATGTATGGTGCTTTAATTTCAGTTTAGGAGATCAGTGGGGGAGGGGGGATGGGGCAGATGTTACTACTGTGATATGGATTTATAAATATGAGTACAATGTACCCATCCAAATGAGGATTCATGCATGATCTGATTGCCTTCTTCCCTCCAACTGTCGATGGGTTAATGTCCTGTGCTTTATGTATCGTTAATATATACAATTGCGGAGGTCACCAGTAGTTTTTCTTTTTACTCTGGAGCGAAACTCAAGTCAACTAAGCCCAAAAGAATTATGGACCACTTACGGTGTATATGACTGCTAATTAAAGACAATTGTAAGTCCAGTAAGTAAATGATTATCCGAATGCAGTCACTTTAGTTACCATGAATGTAGGATGCATTTTTAAACACTGCTTTGAGTACTTACAGAATTTTTTGCACTACTGTTCACACCACCACATATGTCAGAGCATCGGTGGTGCAGAGCATTAACCCCTTAGTGACCAAGCCTGTTTGCGCCTTAATGACCAGGCCAGATTTTGGAAATCTGACGTGTGTCACTTTAACATAGAATAACTCCGTAAAGGTTTTGCATATCCAAGTGATTCTGACATTGTTTTTTCGCCACATGTTGTACTTCATTTAGGTGGTGAAAATAGTCTGATATAATTTGTGTATATTTATTAAAAGGGCCAATATTGGGAAAATTTTGAAAAAAATATCGTTTTTTCACATTTTCAATTGTAATATATCAAACATGTGCAAACATACTGTACAAACTTTTGCTAAGATATATATTTCCATCTATTTACTTTATTCTGGACGCACATTTGAAAAACTTTTATGCTTTTTTAACCATTTAGGAGACGTACAAATTTAACATTACTTTTCAGCATTTTGAGGAACACTTTATTTTCCTGCACCAAGCCAAGATAGCAAAGGCTCATAGGTGTCAGAATGATAGCTACCACCAGAAATGACCCCATTTTAAAAACTAAACCCCTTAATGTATTCACTGAGGGGTGTCACAAGTATTTTAACCCCACAGTTTTTTTTTTCAGGAATTAATTCAATTTAGAGGAGAAAAAGTAAAATTTCATATTTTGCAAAACAGGTTTTTTTTGTACAGCACACATATAAATGAAGACTTTCACCCCAAAATGGATACCCCTGTTTGTTCCGTGTTCAGAACCATACCCCTAGTGGCCCTAATCTACTTAAAGGACACATGGCTCGGCCTGTAATGAAGGGAACACCCGTTGGATTTCAGGGTACAACTGAATAAATTTCAGGCCCCATCGCCCACTTATAGAGCCATTGGTCAGCCAAAACGATAAGGAACCCCCTCAAATGACCCCATTTTGAAAACTAGACCCCTTAACAAATTCATCTAGGGGTGTACTGCGTATTTTGACCCCACAGTATTTGAATGAATATTAGCAAAGCAGAAGGAAAAAATTACGATTTTCTATTTTTTTGGCAATTTGTTCAATTTAAAAACTGTTTTTTTTTGTACAGGGTACATAGGAATGAAGACATTCATCCCAAAATAGATACCCCAGTTTGTCCCGTGTTCAAAAACATACCCATTGTGGCTCTAATCTACTTAAAGGACACATGGCAAGGCCTGTAATGCAGGGAACACCTGTTGGATTGCAGGGCTCAACTGAATAAATTCAAGGCCCCATTGTTCATTTGTACGGAATAAAAATTGACTCCCTAAAAATATCCCCTCCCCAACTCACACACTCCGCGCCCTTTTCTGCGTTCCCCAAATGTTAGATAAAAGAAATAATGTGAACTGTATGGTATTTCCGAAGACAGGGGTAATTACGGAGGCTGGTTGGAATGGGCACATGGGGCAATAAAACCGGGTATCCCCCCTCACCTCTTTTTGGGGGTCATTTCTTGACCTCAGTGGCCGGTATGGGGTGTAAAAAATGGCGCACTGTGAGTCTCCGTAAGCTTGATGAGGTGCAGCGGTCTCACACAGAAGCCGCTCAACAAGCTGCTCCTGGAACTGCAGAAAGGCGAACGTTCCCGGAGCTTCTTGTAAAATACGCATTAGAGGTAGCGGTCTGAATAACGCCGGGCTCACGCAGCCGTAGGCAGAATCCGCTTGTGGAGGCCTGCAGCGGATCCCAGCTGTGAGCCCGGCTGTGACCCTGCGTACGGCCGCGTAATGTACTGCGCATAACTGCCTACTCACACAGGCGGTCATGCGCAGTACATTTTTTTTGTTTGTATTTCCCGCACCGTCGCTTAGCGATGACACGGGTACCCGCAGCCCGTATACAACATAGTTGCGTATGGGCAGCGGGTATATCCGCGACCATGGAGCACAATGGGCTCTATGTTGCGGATATCCGCAGTAAAATAGAACATGCTGCGTTCTCTTTTCTGTGAGTGGATTACGCAATTCCAACCCGCTAATGTGAGCAGAATTGTGGAATTCAAATGCGGAGCCTCCGGTAAAAAGTTTAATCTCCTCTCACCGATCGCATCGGTGAGGGGAGATGAAACTTCAATTTAAAAAAAAACTTTTACGTGATCGCCATTATCCATTGTATAACGGCAAACACGTGACCAGGAACCGCTCACCGCGGCCCCCCGTGAAATCTCCAGGCTCTTTGCTCAGTTTTGTAGCCAGGAGCAGGGAGAATTTCAATTATCCTGGCAATCCACAGCTTTTGCGTATGCGTCCGCCATTTTAGCGACGGGCGTGTGCGCAGAAGCTGGGGTAAGGTCCGCGGATAAATCCGGAGGCCTTATGTACGTACTTTCATCCTCCCTCATGGATATGATCTGTGAGGGGAGATGAAACGCAAGCTTTTTAAACTTTTTTTAACTTTTTTTTTTTTATTTTTACTTTTTACACTTTTTTTTTTTAACTTTACATGATCACTGTCATCCAATGGATGACAGTGATCATGTCCCCGGTATAATCTCTCTGCTCCTGGCTACACATGGCAGCCAGGAGCAGAGGGATTTTGAATTTCCCGGGGCTCGAGCACCTCTGCACACGCGCCCGATGTCAATCATCGGGCGCGCATGCACAGAGGAAGACTTTGGGTCCCGGGACACCGGGGACATCGTGGGACCTGAGGTGAGTATTTTCACCTCCCCTCATGGATCGGATCCATGAGGGGAGGTGAAACTAGCACTTTTATTTAACTTTTGAAACTTTTTCACGATCCCCACTATCTAATGGATAGCGGCGATCGCGGGCCTGGGGACCGCTCACCGCGGTCCCCGGTAACATCTCCTGGTTCCCGGCTACCTTCAGGAGCCAGGAGATTTTAAATTTGCCGGGGGCTTCCGGGCTTTTGCACGTGCGCGGGACGTCATCGTCTGGCGCGCATGCGCAGAAGAGCGGCGCGGGTCCGGGAGGACTCCGTCTCAGCAGAAGACCCTGGAGAAGGCGGGTGAGTAATTTCAGGATGCATGTTTTTACGTCCTCAGAGAATAAAGCCCACTTGGGCAGGACGTAAAAACACTATGGGCTGGT
Source organism: Eleutherodactylus coqui (assembly GCF_035609145.1). Classification (NCBI taxonomy): domain Eukaryota; kingdom Metazoa; phylum Chordata; class Amphibia; order Anura; family Eleutherodactylidae; genus Eleutherodactylus; species Eleutherodactylus coqui. The sequence continues at coordinate 109,036,406 of NC_089847.1, forward strand.
CGTTAAGGGGTTAAGGCAGCACAACCTGAGGGTTGCAAGTTCAATTCCCAGGTGGTTCAGGTAGTTGGCTCAAGGTTGACACATCCTTCTGAGGTCAGTAAAATGAGTACCCAGCTTGCTAGAGGGTAAAAAGATGATTAGGGAAGGCAATGGCAAACCACCCTGCAAAAACAGACTGCTGGAAAAAAATTATGTTGTGATCTCACCCATGCATAAATACAGCATGAACCAACCTCACTACATAGCTCATAACTCATAACAGATACAGCCCATAGATACCAGAACCAAACTCAGGACAGAAATAGCTGATTGTGGTGCAGGTGTGCCAAAGGACTGACAGTTGCGCATCAGAGCCAGGAGGAGGCTGATTCACAAGACATTGCCCTCACAGAGGAAAAAGATCATCTTGCTAGGTGCCCCCACTACAAGCTCGATTCACAGGTAGGTAAGGACAGCCATGCTCAAAGTTAAAGGGCTATTCTTATATTAAATCAGCGGTGGTTCAACATCTGGGACCCTCAGTTGTAGGAGAAATGCTCCATTCAAACAAAAACTAGGGTTCCCTCTTTCTAGCACCCGTGGGAGTCCCAGAGGTCAGATTGCAACCAACCTAACATTTATTTAATCCCCAATGGATGTTTGTGGCTGGAATACGCCTTTGATCAAAATCGAACTTCACTGTAAACAAGGCACTGAGTGTACTATTATCCTTATAATACCCCAAACCTCAGGAACGGGGATGTTTTCCATTATTGGATCAATCAAACTACTTATGACGACCTGTCCGTCCGTGTGTGAGTAAGCAGGTTTGTGAGTGACTTAGATGCTCCGCCCTTGATCACATGATAGTGACATCATCAAAGGTCCTTCATCCCACAGTGAGGGAGTTACATGCTCTGCCCCTGATCACATGATGGTGGCATCATCACAGGTCCTGCAAGCACACAGCTGCTGTCCGGCTAGGTGTTTGTTAGTATTCCATAGCCGCAGGGGGTTTGTAATTCCCCCTTAATCTGCACAAGGATGCAGGACCTTTGATGACGTCACCATCATGTGATCAGCGGCGGAGCATGTAAGTTACCATCATGTGATCAGGGGCGGAGCATAACGATGACGTCATCACAGGTCCTTCATCTCCACACTTCTGATCCCTGTTGTATGGGATGAACAATGTATGTAGCAGTGCTGTGTGTGTGCATGTAGTAATTTCCTAATAATTACTCGTCTAACAACAATTAGCCCAAAAATTCCCATTTGGTACAGTGTTTCTCCACATTTGGTACAGTGTTTCATGTATCTGAATAAAAGCGCAAGATTCGCCTTGATTTTTCACCCTCTCTTTAAGATCTACCCTGTTTCCCTGAAAATAAGACATACCCTGAAAATAAAACATGATTTTCCAGAATTTTTGAGGATGCAAAATGATTTTTCAGGCTTTTTGAGGATGCTTAAAATATAAGCCCTACTCCAAAATTAAGCCCTGCTAACAGTTAATTTAAAAAGTCAATTTAAATAGTGTCCAGGCAGCTATACATGTAAAAAAGTTAAACCTTTTTGAACAAAAATTAATATAAGACACTGTCTTATTTTTCAGGGAAACACAGTAGCACTGGTCTTAATACAAAAGACATTCAAAACTTGCACCAGAATGTAAGTGAATAAACAAAGACTAACATTTCAAACTCACATAGCATTTCCCACATACAGCTTCCCGTGACCTCAGGTCACTAGTATCATGCTGTGCTTTGCTATACTGCCTCTAGGATGTAAGGTTGCTTATGCATTATTTATAAGGAAGGCTCGGATCACACCAGCCTCACACCTATATCCAGAATATAAAACTGCGTGTCAAGGATGCAAGTACCCAGATATATACTGTACGGTACCCATTGGCTTCTATTTTGCAGATACATAACAATGCCCTCTAGTATATGTTTGGCAAACTTATATCTGAATATCTATTTGACAGTACAAGTGATCCCTTAAGTGACGCTGGCCTCAGAATACAATAATTTTCAATATACAATGGTCTTTCCTGGGTCATTGTAACATGACATTAACCACATGCATCATCAAAGTCATCGACAGTCAAGATCGGACGCTTGTGGAAAATCCAGCCAACCAGCATGGGCATTTCACTGGTAATATCCCTGTACTATTGAAATCCATGCACTGATTGGATGTCTAGTTGCGCCTCTCTACAGTATAATGTGGTACTGCATGTCCTGTACTGTTCTTTACCGGGACCAGGATGAGACGCTCCCTTGGACACCAGATGAGGACGGCTCCATGGTATTTTTATGGTGCATTGTGTGGCACAGAGTGCTAGGGCAGCAGCAATGCAGTCCTAAGCTCTTGCTCACGACCTGACAGTTGCAAGTTCAATCCCCATGTGGTTCAGGTAGCTGGGTCAAGGCTGACTCATCTTTCTGAGGTCAGTAAAATGAGTACACGGCTTGCTGGGGGGTAATAAGGAAATTATCAAAAAGCACTGTGGAATAAGTTGGCGCTAAACAAATAAAAAGATTTTTTTATTTTTATTTGTACCGAGCCCTGAAGAAGCTGCTGTCCACAATGTAGAACGTGATTTACAATCTCCAGACGCTCTTTCTTATATATAAGGACCTGCTTTATCTGTATTAGTTATCTGCTTCATTTTCTTTAATCTACACTTTGTATTACTTTTGGTTGACATTTTGGGGGCTTTGGAACCAATTACCAGTTTTCTATAGAATTAAAGGGGTTGTCTCGAGGAAGCAGTGAATTTTTTTTTTTGCCCAGTCCCCCTAATTAAGCATATATTACTAAGCCCCCCTGTAAATGACTTTTCTAGCTGGTTTGTAATTACAGTTCCAGCGTTTCAGCAACTTATAAAAACTTTCCCAAGATGGCCGCCGGCTTTTTTCCCGTCGCTTGCTGTAGCCCGACGTGCGCGCTCCCGAGACGCTACCAGCTGTGTCTCCCTGACAACCAGACGCCCTGCAGCTGCCGACCGGACCCACCGCAGCCGCCGACCACGGTACACAGTCACCCACCGCCAGGCAGCAGGTAACCGGCGCTAGACCCCTGACAACAGACGAAGGCCCCCCCGGCCCAGCGGCAGACCCCCCGGCAGAGCGGCAGCCCCCCCCCCCCCCGGCACAGCGGCAGACCCCCCGGCAGAGCGGCAGACCCCCCCCCCGGCACAGCGGCAGCCCCCCCCCGGCCCATCACTTACCTGGGCGGCAGGACGGCGGGACAGCTGGGCGGCTTCTCGGGACAGCTGGGCGGCTCAAGTTTCTGCACCTTCCTCTAAGAGAGGATGGTACAGAATGGCCGCGCTCCCGAGAAGTGACAGCTCGTCTGCGCATGCGCAGAAGAGCTGTAGCGGCTAGCAGGCTGAAGCGGCTCGTGCTGAGAGCAGAAGACCAGACTGCGCAAGTGCGTCTAAAAAAGCAAGCCGCCAGCGAATTTAGACGGAACCATGGAGACGAGGACGCTAGCAACGGAGCAGGTAAGTGGAATAACTTCTGTATGGCTCATATTTAATGCACGATGTACATTACAAAGTGCATTAATATGGCCATACGGAAGTGTATAACCCTACTTGATTTCGCGAGACAACCCCTTTAAGGCTTTAACATACAATATTTTCAATATACAACGGTCGTCCTTGAATCATTTAATATTACACGCTGAGGGAGCGCTGTAATGAAAAGAGTAAGCTGCTACACCATCGAAAACAACATAAAAAGCATAAGTGTTGTATACTGTATAAAGTGTATATAAAATATATACAAGTGTAGCACAAAAACGTATTACCCTATCTCCAACAAGCAAGGGCCAGTAGCTATAAAGTGATTGGAGTGTAAGGCTCCTTTTACCCTGAACGAGAGTCGTTTGCACGAGTACATGAGCTGGTGACGCCATCGCTAGCTTGTTCGCGCTCGTGCAGCCTGTTTAGACAGGCAGATTCATCATTGACTCGTTCAACAAGAAGTGTTCCAACTGAACAATAAGTGAATGAGCCAACAATGATTTTTAGTCCTGCAGAAATTAAGGGCCCCTTCAGACGGGCGTATTTGTATGCATCTTTGCGCGTGCAATACGCAGAAAACAGAACCCTTTGATTTCAATGGGTTGGTTCCCATTCTTCTTTTTTGCTCATGCATTTCATTTGTCGTTTAGTCATTGGCTCGCATTAAGGATGGCTTCCAATGACTTCTATGAAAACGTTCAGATTCCTTCATCGCGTATCTCCCTGTGTGAATGAGCTCTTAGGGCGCTTTCACACGAGCATATGCGCAGGTTGCACATGCCTCAGTGCAGCGCATTTGCACTATAAATGCAATTGATTTGCACGCCTCCTGGTGCATTTTAATGTACTTTTTGTGTATGCAGGGCATGGCTATTTAACCAGGTATGTTATTTTTCCTGCACTTTTGCGCTGTTTTTCGCGCATCCCCTTGCGTATAACAGGCACATTTGCACTCCCTCCATAGATTTTCATAAAGGACCTTTGGTGCATAAACATACACAAAATAGAGCAAGCCCTATTTTTTTGCACTTGCAAGAAATGTTTGTGCAAAAAAAGAAAATGTGAATGAACCCATTGAAATCAATGGGTTCTAGTCTCTGTATATTACACGTGGAGTTTTTGCATGCACACAGGCATATCTCCTTCACACAGGCGTATCTGTGCGCATTCTTGAGCATGCAAAAACTTGCATGAGCAATATGCAGAAAATAGAGCCCATTGATTTTAATGCATTGGTACACACTTTCCATTTTTGCATGCACGGGCAAAAAATAGGACCTGCTGTATTTTGTGCGCATTTGTGCACATTTCAATGAAAAAAAACCCACTTGGAACTCAGAGTAAATAGCCATTTCAATCAGGGTGTGTTTGCCCTGAATGCGCAAAATATACAGTAAAATGTGCGGATATGCAAGCAAGAAAACCACATTGCTGTTGTTGTTAGCCATTTAGTCGTTCACGACCCTTGGTGACCCTAAAGGTGAGCTCCCTCCATGTATTTTGGTTTTGCATTTGCAGCGTCCGAGCGAGACGCGTCAAATTAGGGGAGACAACCGGGATTGCAAGATGGATGTCACGGGTGATTTTGCAATCTCTCCCGACAATGGTAGCAAAGGTGTCCTACTCAGTCACAGCACAGTGGCACAAAATATACATAAATTTCCTATGATGATGAACGGTGGTTTGTCACATGATGCCAGCACTTCATCCGGGACTACAGTAGTCAATGGCGGAAATAATTTGACATGAGTCCTGGTAGCTGTTTTGGTTAGCAAACCGGGAGTGCACAGTTTACTTCAGCTTTTAACATAGTTGATACACGGTACAATTAACAGTAGTACCCTTGCAGGATAGTAGCAGAGCAAACGGTTATGCAGCACAGTTGATTTACTTGTAAACAGTTTTCTCTTCAACTCTCTCCCTCTCTCTATTTGAACTTTGAAGGTTGCCCATTATGAATTCTCACAGGCCTAGTTGGGTTTACTGGAAGTAGACTACGCAGATGTTGGAGTGAAAGTTAAGATGGCCGCCTTACTACTCCTGGCTTTGACTTCATCAGGTTTTGTGTAACTCACTGTTTTAGTGGAACGGCTTTGGCTTTACTCCTCCTCACTGCCGGTAAGACTAGGGAGCTGGTGAATCCTGGCTTCCCTGAAGAAAACACGTGTTGTAGCTGCTCGCTCTGCAGGCTTCCTCCCTGCATGACTTTTTCCTTCAAATGCCTAAGCAGACTCTCCACTGAGACTCCTCTGACTCCTCCTTCACTTGCAGTTCCTGCACTTTTGCTCCTCTCCTCCCCCTCAGCATACTGGCTCATACCACAGTTTCCTGCACTGAACTCTCTCTCCTCCCCTCTACCAATGAGTGAGGCCATGACATATAGCCAATAAGCAGCCAGCTGTTGCCAAGCTTTTAGCTTAGGAAGAAGGGGGAAACAAGGTTTCTCCAACATATGACACCTCCTATGCCTCTTTGAAGCACATAGGCAGGTGTGACAGGACAATGATTGTGTAGCTATTTTGGAGGACTCTCTGGGCCACTACACGCGGCTTCTTTCAGTTGTCTGATATCCATACCAGTACCAGCTTTCACAATATCAGCCACTGTGTTTTTTGGCAGCCGGGTGTTCTTTTACCACTGATCTGTCCAAGCATTATAGATTTTTCTAACGACTCTTCTCACATTACATGGCCAAAATCTGTGAGTCTGAGTCTGGCCATCTTCCCCTCCAGTGATATATTGAGTCTTATACGTTTCAGGACTTCTCTGTTTGTTAATCTGGCCATCCAGGGCATACGAAACAGCAGCTTTCGCCAGCACCACAACTCAAATGCATCAATCCTCCTTCTATCAGCTTTTTCACAGTCCAGCTTTCACATCCATACATGACTATGTGGAAAACGACGGTTTGCACTATCCTGTGCTTAGTTGCTATACCGATATCCCAACTTTTCCAGATTTTGTCCATGTTTACCAATGTTATCCTACGTTTTATCTCTGGCATAGAATCTCCAGCCTGGTAAATTTTTGAGCCAAGAAAGAGGAAGTCTTGCACGTATTCTATGGCCTCATTGTTGATTTTGATTTGAATTTGTCCATTTTTTGCAGTTGCCATAATTTTAGTATTATATTCAGGTAGAGGCCCATTTTTTCACTTTCAGTTTTAATCTTAAATATCAGCTGCTTCAGTCCGGCTTCTATATCTGCAAGCAGAGTTGAGTCCTTCGCATAATGGAGATTGTTTTTCCCACCTATTTTCACCCCGGATGCCAATTTGTCTAGGTCCATTTTATGCATGATCACTTCCACATATAGGTTAACAAGGGTGAGAGGATGCAGCCCTGTCAGACGCCTTTGCCGATCCCAAACCAATCTGAGTCCCCATACTGTGTTCTCACGGTGGCTTCCTGATTGGTATAAAGGGATTTTATCAGCTTGACTAGATGTGCCGATTTGCCCAACTCATGTAGGGCCTGCCATAGCTTGCCATGGTCGATGCAGTCAAAGGCCTTTGACTGCGTCGACCATATCAAGCTATGGCAGGCCCTACAAAAGAAAGCCAAATACATAGTGCAAATATGTTGCACTGAGGCTTGTGCAAAAATGCATATGCCCATCTGAAGGAGCCCTTAGGATCCTATTACACAAGTCAACCGTCGGGTGCTTACGCGCCCAACAGTTGTCTCACCAGATAATCACTCACCAGATGGGGGTGGAGTGAGCCAGAGATTTCTTCTGGCTGCCCGCCTTCATTCAGAGTGAACAGGCAGTTGTTCATAAATGAATGACTTCCTGTTTACACGGGTTGATAGTAATTTGATTTTTATTGACGCAGAAACTGAACAATAAGTGAACGAATTACTATTTGTCATTCAGTTACTCGGAGTGTTTGCACTGAATGATTATCGTTCAGTTTTGTTGATCCTGCGAGAAACTGAACATAATCATTCCAAGGCCCTAAGGCCCTTCAACTATCCTGAAGATAGGTCATCAATGGTTCTTTGCCCAGAAAACCCTTTTAATATATTTAGAAGCCCTGGTTACACATAACTGGATTCCACTTTCTTGTGTAGGAAATCCAGTAATTCACTATCTAAATAGGCCGGTAGCATTCTTGATACGTTTGCAATATGTAGCTTTTGGGTAGCATTACGACTGAGGAAATAGACTGAACATAGATGACATTTGATGTCCTCCTTATCTTAGACAGTCCTAACAAGCTCTCTAACAAGCTATGAACCTATTAATATGTCAAGCGTGTGTACTTCCCAGGTATTCCTCTGCACGCTGAGCTGAACAACTTCTTTAGGAGTGACATTTAGAAAGAAAATAAATAAAGTACCGGAATACAACTGAAAACAGCACAAAGGCAACTAACGCAAGTGATTGCTTACTCAGAGAATCTATTCCGAGGAGAAGGAGATAAACTCGTTTTCAATCTTACAATCCCATTGAGTCATTCCATCAAGGTGACACTATGATTCTTAACTGGAAACATCTGTCATTTATCTGGATTTGTGTTTAGGAAAAGACAATTTCCTGGCACTTTTTGGTATTTTTTGATTTATATAGTACAATAGTCACATTGGGAAAAACATGGTCTGATCCGAGCATTCAATCGGAGTCCACAAGTTTCTTGCATTTTTTTGTTGGTTATTTTTCAATTAGCATTCAATATTAGTGTCTGTCACAGCACACTTCCATCGGAGCCGCGGCTGGATGCCGCAATCCTCTACGGCCTGCATGCTGTTCCTCTGCTTCCTCTTTGGGTCTGCCCATAGGGCATGCGCTCTCTCCCACCATGCTTCTTAAAAAGACGGTGTGTACTCCCTAACTTGTCTCCCTCTATTCACCACTCACTCCTGGCTATATTAGGTATCATCCCCCTATGGAGCATGCCTAAGCAGTTGGTACACTATAGCCACTGTTTGTGTGTATTCTATTTTGACTCCTATCTGACTCTCATCTATCCTGACTTCTGTGCTCCCTGCTCTTGGCTCTGAATCCTGGATTTTGCTACTCAGGGGTGTAGCTAAAGGCTCAAGGGCTCAGGTTCAGCTTGGAGCCCCCATACAGTGCAAAAGTTCAGCTTATCTCCCCCACAGCTCTATATTTTTTCTATCCATATATGTACAGGAATATCACATACGCGCCATATCTACAAGATGTTTATAACAGTGGGTTTAGATAGATTCAGCGGTTTAGCTCTAGGATCTAGGCTACTATGAAATAATGCAGTCATCATATAACAGACACCAGCTATACACAGTGGTAGTGATTCAATTACATTTAGGGTGACTTTACACAGGACAACTGTTGGGACCATAAACACATGATAGCTATCCCTATAACTATTGCTTTCACACAGCAGCAATAGTTGTTCCAGAATGGAGTCAAAGCGCACTGGGGATCGGGGGTGGTCTCTTCCTGACTCCCACAGGTGATCTCTTTCTGACTCCTGCTGGAGATCTCTTCCGGGACACCTGCATGTATTCCCTGTAAACCAGCAGCCATTCAAATATTAACAACTGCCTGTTTACACTGATAGTCATTTGTACCTGTAACCATACCTAAACCAAAAAATCTGCAGTCATCTGTACCTGTAACCATACCTAAACCAAAAAGCCTGCAGTCATCTGTACCTGTAACCATACCTAAACCATACAGCCTGCAGTCATCTGTACCTGTACCCATACCTAAACTATACAGCCTGCAGTCATCTGTACCTATAACCATACCTAAACCATACAGCCTGCAGTCATCTGTACCTGTACCCATACCTAAACCATACAGCCTGCAGTCATCTGTACCTATAACCATACCTAAACCATACAGCCTGCAGTCATCTGTACCTGTAACCATACGTAAACCATACAGCCTGCAGTCATCTGTACCTGTACCCATACTTAAACCATACAGCCTGCAGTCATCTGTACCTGTAACCATACCTAAGCCATACAGCCTGGAGTGATCTGTTCCTGTAAGCATACCTAAACCATACAGCCTGCAGTGATCTGTACCTGTACCCATACATAAACCATACAGCCTGCAGTCATCTGTACCTGTAACCATACCTAAACTATACAGCCTGCAGTGATCTGTACCTGTAACCATACCTAAACCAGACAGCCTGCAGTCATCTGTACCAGTACCCATACATAAACCATACAGCCTGCAGTCATCTGTACCTGCACCCATACCTAAACTATACAGCCTGCAGTCATCTGTACCTGTACCCATAAATAAACCATACAGCCTGCAGTGATCTGTACCTATAACCATGCCTAAACCATACAGTCTGCAGTGATCTGTACCTGTAACCATGCCTAAACCATACAGTCTGCAGTCATCTATACCTGTAACCATACCTAAACCATGCAGACTGCAGTCATCTGTACCTATAACCATACCTAAACCATATAGCCTGCAGTCATCTGTACCTGTAACCATACCTAAACTATACAGCCTGCAGTCATCTGTACCTGTACCCATATCTAAACCATACAGCCTGCAGTCATCTGTACCTGTACCCATACGTAAACTATACGGCCTGCTGTCTTCTGTACCTGTACCCATACTTAAACCATACAGCCTGCAGTCATCTGTACCTGTAACCATACCTAAACCATACAGACTGCAGTCATCTGTACCTGTACCCATCCCTAAACCATACAGCCTGCAGTCATCTGTACCGGTAAGCATACCTAAACCATACAGCCTGCAGTCATCTGTACCTGTACGCATACCTAAACTATACGGCCTGCTGTCATCTGTACCTGTAACCATACCTAAACCATACAGCCTGCAGTCATCTGTACCTGTAACCATATCTAAACCATACAGCCTGCAGTCATCTGTACCTGTAACCATACGTAAACCATACAGCCTGCAGTCATCTGTACCTATAACCATACCTAAACCATACAGCCTGCAGTCATCTGTACCTGCACCAATACCTAAACCATACAGCCTGCAGTCATCTGTACCTGTACCCAAACTTAAACCATACAGCCTGCAGTAATCTCAACCTGTACCCAAACCTAAGCCATACAGCCTGCAGTGATCTGTACCTGTAAGCATACCTAAACCATACAGCCTGCAGTGATCTGTACCAGTACCCATACATAAACCATACAGCCTGCAGTCATCTGTACCTGTAACCATACCTAAACTATACAGCCTGCAGTGATCTGTACCTGTAACAATACCTAAACCATACAGCCTGCAGTCATCTGTACCAGTACCCATACATAAACCATACAGCCTGCAGTCATCTGTACCTGCACCCATACCTAAACTATACAGCCTGCAGTCATCTGTACCTGTACCCATAACTAAACCATACAGCCTGCAGTGATCTGTACCTATAACCATACCTAAACCATACAGCCTGCAGTCATCTGTACCTATAACCATACCTAAACCATATAGCCTGCAGTCATCTGTACCTGTAACCATACCTAAACTATACAGCCTGCAGTCATCTGTACCTGTACCCATATCTAAAACATACAGCCTGCAGTCATCTGTACCTGTACCCATACGTAAACTATATGGCCTGCTGTCCTCTGTGCCTGTACCCATACTTAAACCATACAGCCTGCTGTCATCTGTACCTGTAACCATACCTAAACCATACAGCCTGCAGTCATCTATAACTGTACCCATACCTAAACCATACAGCCTTCAGTCATCTGTACTTGTACCCATACCTAAACCATACAACCTGCAGTCATCTGTACCTGTACCCATACCTAAACTATACGTCCCACAGTCATCTGTACCTGTACCCATACTTAAACCATACAGCCTGCAGTTATCTGTACTTGTAACCATACCTAAACTATACGGCCTGCAGTCATCTGTACCTGTACCCATACCTAGACCATACAGCCTGTAGTCATCTGTACCTGTAACCATACCTAAACCATACAGCCTGCAGTCATCTGTACCTGCACCCATACCTAAACCATACAGCCTGCAGTCATCTGTACCTGTACCCAAACCTAAACCATACAGCCTGCAGTCATCTGTACCTCTACCCAAACCTAAACCATACAGCCTGCAGTCATCTGTACCTGTAACCATACCTAAACCATACAGCCTGCAGTGATTTGTACCTGTACCCATACCTAAACCATACAGCCTGCAGTCATCTGTACCTGTACCCATACCTAAACTATACGGCCTGCAGTCATCTGTACCTGTACCCATACTTAAACCATACAGCCTGCAGTCATCTGTACTTGTAACCATACCTAAACTATACGGCCTGCAGTCATCTGTACCTGTACCCATACCTAGACCATACAGCATGTAGTCATCTGTACCTTTAACCATATCTAAACCATACAGCCTGCAGTCATCTGTACCTGTAACCATACTTAAACCATACAGCCTGCAGTCATCTGTACCTCTAACCATACTTAAACCATACAGCCTGCAGTCATCTGTACCTGTAACCATATCTAAACCATACAGCCTGCAGTCATCTGTACCTGTAACCATACCCTAACCATACAGCCTGAAGTCATCTGTACCTGTACCTATACCAAATCCATACAGCCTGCAGTCATCTGCACCTTTATCTATACCTAAACCATACAGCCTGCAGTCATCTGTACCTGTACCCATACAGTACTTAAACCATACAGCCTGCAGTCATCTTTACCTGTACCCATAACTAAACCATACAGCCTGCAGCCATCTGTACCTGTAACCATACCTGAACTGTACAGCCTGCAGTCATCTGTACCTGTAACCATATCTAAACCATACAGCCTGCAGTCATCTGTACCTGTAACCATACCTAAACCATACAGCCTGCAGTCATCTGTACCTGTAACCATACCTAAACCATACAGCCTGCAGTCATCTGTACTTGTACCCATACCTAAGCAATACAGCCTGCAGTCATCTGCATCTGTATATGTTTTTTTTTTAGGATGACCAAAAGAGGTAAAATTCTGGCATTGCATTTATTTCTGACAGAGTTTACCATGTGGGATTAATAATGTACTATTTTAATAGATTGGACACTTATGGAAGTAATAATACCTATTACTCCTTTTTTCTCTCTTTAATTTTTTTATGCAGAAGCTGGGAAAAGGGGTTTTGTTAACTTTTAATATTTGAGCTTTCGTAATAATTCAAAAATCTTTATTTTACTTATGTTTTTTTTTTAGTTTCCATAGTGGACTTGAACTTGTGTGATTGTTTGATCGCTCATACACTATAATGTAGTAATGCGGTATTGCACTATTCTGTATTTTTACATGGATATGCCTTAATGGGCAAACAGTCATGGCAGCCCTGGGACCTTGAAAGGCCTCAGGCTGCCATAACACCCAGACGCCATCCTTATGATCTAATTGCAGAAGGGCTGGTAATTCCATTTGCGGCTATTAATACTTTACCTCCACTCACGGGTTGCTGTGAAGGGGTTTCAGCTGTCAAAGACAGCTGATAACCACCATGTATGAAGCAGGCTCAACTCCCAAGCCCACTTTTTACATGATATATGCTCTGGACAACTATATATGTCTTAGCTGCATGGGTCATATGCAGTTAGGATGTATATAGCTGTTAGTAAGGGGTGAATATACCTCCTCCATTCTCTGGTCCTGGGACAGAATATTGTACCAAAACTACAGGGTCACCTTAAGGTACAGTATATTAAGATGATAGAGTTGAGCTCCCATTTTGGGTAACCATCAACATCTATTTAAAGCAATGAATACCCACCAACTACAGTGGAAATATTGTAATGCTTTGTTATAAAGCGGCAAGAAATCACCAGTATCTAGAGATCATGATCAACTTGTCTGAAGGCTACCATTAATATGAAAAGAGAATGCTAAAATCAAACAATTTTGCAAATTGAATTAAAAATATTTAGGAAATTTACCCCATTTTGACAGTAGAAATTTCAACATTTGCCCATAGTTTACTAGTTTTACAAATAGTATCAAAATTCTATATTATAGGGGGCGTGGCCTGTCTGCAGACTGACATGGACATCTCTTACTGAGCTCCGCTCAGATTTAGCACATAAAGCAAGCCAGCAGCAAATTTACTGACTAGCCTTGCTTGTCTGCCTACAAACCATGCTGAAGTGAAGATCCTCTGAAGAACTGCCATAGAAGGTACCTGACTTCTTCTCGGCATGGAGCGCCATACAGAGGCAGGCCACAGGCTTTCATGGTGTCCCATCACACAGGAAGTCAAGGGACAGAGCTGTCTTTTTCCAGCCTAGCTGCCAACTCAGCCGGCATCCCTGTGAACGGCGGGAAGTTGAAAAGAGCACAGCCGGGAGAGCTGCTGAGAGTAGTGGTGAGTTAAGGGGAGGCACACTTCACCCCTGCAGGAAACAATAAGATGGCGCCCACACACTCATCCTCTCCTCCCTCTCCCACAGTCTCCTCAATATATCCTACTGTAACAGCAGCTAGTGCCATATCAACCATAAGCTGAGTACAGAGTAAGCAGCTGGAGGGTGCTCCCTGGCAGGAGGGCAGTGAGACTAAAGAGGCACAAAACTCCCACCCAGCAAAAGGCCACCTGAATGCCATCCTCCTTGCCTTCTCGCTCATTCCCATCCAAAAGTCCAGAGAAACAGAAGCCCAGGCTTTCACCACCTCCCTCCACACAAAAGGGCACTTTCCCTGATGAGGACCCCATAGCAACTGTCCCTGCATCCAGCCACCCTGCCTCAGATGAATTTATTAAGCATACGGTGATGGCACTGAGGGGTTCACTACAGTGTGATCGGAATCACTTTTCCTCCATGTTTAATTCCTCCCTGCAAGAAATAGGAGAACGTACTAACCATATTGAGCATAAAATGGAAGAAATCACTAACTCACATAACAGCCTAATAGATGCTCACTACGTGCTAGAGGAGGAAGTGTCGTTCATGAAAAAGAAGATGGCAGATCTTGAGGACAGGAGTAGGAGGAACAATTTAAACTTTAGAGGTATTCCTGAAAATGTTACTCAAGCCAATTTACATGACTTCCTATCAAAACTTATAGCGGCACTACTACCAAGCAGCTCAGAACAAGACCAAAAATTGACAGAGCCCACAGATTACCCAAACTGAGATTTCTCTCTGAGGCAACCCCACGAGATGTGATTGCGAGAATTCATTTCTTTCACATAAAGGAGACTCTAATGTTCGCCACATGCAAAACTCCCAATTTGCCTAGGCCATTCTCCAATATCCATCTGTATGCCGATTTGTCTCCATCCACCATCCAGACCAGAAGAACGTTCTCACTACGCGCACAAGCTCTAAGAGCCGTTGGAATCCCGTATAGATGGGGCTTCCCCATGAAGCTGCTTATTCAGAAAGATAACGCTATCCATATTATTACATCTCCTGTAGAAGGAGAATAAATTTTGACAGCGTGGAATACCCCCATCCTGGAGAAACAACGAGATGCAAACCAGATGCGGCAAAAAATACCCCCCAGAAACTGATCGAGTAAATCTTTGCACAAAGCTTTGCATACTCTTTCTTCTGTCTTATGGAGGCCATTTGTTGCTGCTGGTTAATGTCCAAAGGAACTGGCTAAAAGAGGCTGATGACTGCCAGGCAAACATTTACTGTCTTCCCCAAAACATTATCAGGTGTAAATACCTGATCCCCTAATTGTTTGGTTCATGTGTTTCTTATTTCAGGTCTTTCTTCACTACTGCTGGACGTCTAAAAGACTTACCTGTTCTTCGTTGATTGCTAATATAGTTACTATGTTTAGTATGTACGCTCCCAGGTGTTTGATTCCAATAATTCACTCTATCCTAATTTACCATGTCAATTAAGATCTTATCACAGAATGTTAAATGGCTAAACTACCTTTTTAAAAGAGCGATTGGAAGGATGCCAATGTGTCCAAAGCGGATGTGTTATGTCTGCAAGAAACACAGTTGTCAAAGCTAGATATCTTGTCTTGGTGGGCACCATAGCAAACATTAAGCTCCAAATAGGGCCCAAATTTCCTTTCTGAACAAAATCATAAAAAAGATTTTAAAAATCCAAAGGGGAAAGTTGGTAATATGTGGAGACTTTAATATCATTCCTACAAAACAATAGACTCCACGACGAGTCATAGAACATACCCCGTCCTTCACCCTTGGCTGCACAAAGAAGCTTTATACGACTCTTTTGTCGTGGAATTCCTTTGTGGAACCACGGCTTACTCAATTTGGAATGTTTACATCCTTCCATATTAATTCTGAATTGATTATATGCGCATAAGAAGTTTCCACACTGACACAGGTTCAGCATGTATAGCTTCCTCAATTCTCCTTTATTGTTGGGCGCGTAGCCTGTTTTAAAAGAGTTTAACATATCCGCCCATCTGGGCAGGTCACAGATTACATAGATACAACGTATTGTTTAATTATTGGATAAGCATCTTGCAATTCTTCCATCCTCCGGTCATCTGTGGTTGGCCATCAGGTGGTGGATGAAATGAGTGGGTTGTCTTGGAGCCACGTGTGGTTCCTTCGATATGATTGGATGTTACATCATGAACTATAAATTGCACAAACCTCCCATGTTATTTGCATACATTTCCAGTAAACCTGCTTGGGTTATTATTGTGGTAGCTGAAAGCGGCGGTACCTTGTCTCAAATGCGGTTAATTGTCTAATTTCTACTTCTCCTAAAAACACAAGCAGCTGGACAAACAGATATATTTATATATATTGGTTTCGTGCTAAATTCCATCTTTGTCAGCAGAGTTATAAAAACAGATATTTTCATATAAGCGGAAGTATTGCATAATTGTAAGTACATTATATTTGTAGCAAGACAGAAAGCAAATATGTATACAGAATGTTAAATTGACAACTGTCTACTGCCAAGGCCCACCGATCCATATAGATACATATTGGGTTTCCACTACACTTTCAGGTTTCTGAATTCTTTCTCTAAAGAATATACCTTTTACTCTTCATATCACAAAACATTTTCGCGCCTAGACCTTTTTTTGGTCGATAGGTAGACCCTTGCAATAATCCTAGCATCAGAAATAGGCACAACTACGTAGTCTGACCACTCGCCTATATATTTAAAGCTGGCGTAAGGAATAGCTCAAGGCTCTGCTAGGATCTGGAGAAATAATGTAACGGTACTTGAATCCTCCAAATACCAAACATTGATTAAAGAAGCCTTAAAAGAGTACTTTGACGAAAATTCAACCCTGGACATAAACAACTTTTCTTTATGGAACGCACACAAAGTGGTTATTAGAGGATTACCAATAAAACTAGGTGCCCAACATAAAAAGAGTAAGTAAGCACGGATCAATGACCTTCTAGATAAAATTTTAAAAAACAAGAAAAAATTATACAAAATATTTCCCCAAAACGAGTATCAGGTAGAACTAATGGAATTATGACGTACCCTGAGATCAATCCTGGTAGAAGACTATAATAAAAATTGAGAGCATTGGCAGGCAAATTTTTACTCCTTGTTCTATAAACCCTCGAAAATAATGGCTAATTTCACAAGCAATGTCATGTCAAAGCCTAAACTCCATATAATGTCAAAATAGATAATCCCACGATTAAACTATCTCACCCCCAACAAATAACAGAAGAATTTAAAACCTGCTATGCCAAGTATTACAATCTAAAAGATGATCCCGCTACTCCTCAACCCAATTCAACCACTTCAAACAATTTTTTAAGTAAAATGGCCCTTTCCATGATAGACTGCAAAAAACAAGAGCTAGATAAACCCATTTCACTGTCTGAGGTATCTAAAACTATTGGCATTTAAAAAAAAAAATTAAGTCCCAAGCCCAGATGGGTTCTCAAATGAATACTATAAAATATTTTCCCATGTCTTGGTCCTATAACTTGCTTCCATATTTAATGTAGCAATGACTAAAAGAGCTTTTCCTGAGGAGATGTTGCAGGCTACCATAGTCACTATTCTTAAGCTAGGTAAACCCTCAGATCACCCAGCTAATTACAGGCTTATCTCACTGCTAAATTTGGATACAAAAATATACTCTAAGATCCTGGCCACAAGACTCCTTGAAATTTTACCAGATATAATCCATAATGACCAAGTGGGTTTTACTAAAGGTAGACAGGCAGCGGATGGCACGAGAAGGACACTGAATTTGATTACAGCAATGGGGTCGAGTCGATCGCCTTCTCTCCTCCTTGCCCTGGACGCAGAGAAGGTGTTCGATAGACTCCCCTGGGAGTTTGCTTTTGCCAACCTTCAGAGATTTGGTGTAGGGGAAAAATTTCTGCAGGCACCCCAGGCTTTTACTCTACACCTTCTGCCAAAGTTTTGGTAGATGGGGCTCTATCCTGTTCTTCCATATAACTGATAGAACACGCCAT
The DNA here is from genome assembly GCF_035609145.1 of Eleutherodactylus coqui. Taxonomy (NCBI): domain Eukaryota; kingdom Metazoa; phylum Chordata; class Amphibia; order Anura; family Eleutherodactylidae; genus Eleutherodactylus; species Eleutherodactylus coqui. The sequence continues at coordinate 109,054,290 of NC_089847.1, forward strand.
GGGTGCCCCCTTTCCCCATTATTATTTATAATGATTATGGAACCATTGGCAGAACTAACTAGAGTGTCCCTTGAGGTCAGGGGTTTTCTGTTTGGGCTTAGACAGAACAAAATTGGGCTTTTTGCTGACGATGTGCTCCTGTCTCTAACCAACCCCCTAAACTCTCTGAGAGGGATGAGAGATGCAATCTCCCAATTTAGCAAAGCCTCTTACTATAATTTGAATGTAAATAAATTGCAAATACTTGGTATTAATGTAGACATGCCGCTGATAGTAGATATTCATAGAGAATTTTCTTTTGAATGGCAATCTGAATGGTCATCCTCTATCGAACATCATATCTGCAAACTTGAGTCTCCTATTTTCCTCCATTAAACAAGAATTGGAGAAACTGGAGAAAACAGAGCCTTCTTGGTTTGGCAGGATAATACTATATAAGATGATAAATTTACCAAAAATTCTATACTTTTCCCGCACCTTAAGCTACCCAATCCCGCAATCTACTATAGCAGGATTCCAGAAGCAATTAATGTGCTTCATTTGGAACAACAAAAGACGTAGAGTCGCAGCTTCAATCCTATTTCTGCATCAGAGGCAGGGAGGACTGGGAGTCCCCAATTTGCACGCATATTACCAAACAACTATAATGAATCAATCCACTCCATGGTTTGATAATAGTCCAAAACCATTTTGGAGTTTAATGAAAAATATCTGAAAATGAATAGGCCACCAGACTCCCTCCTCAAAGCTTCAATGCTTAGTATACTGTATCCAAAGCTGTCTCCAAATGTACAAAACTTTTCTCCACCTATGCTCTCGACTATTCAGGCTTGGAACTTGTGTGTATATAAATTTAAACAACTCCCAAAAATCAAACATCTTGAACTGCCTATAGAAACACTTGCATGCTTTGTTCCAAATCTGAACATTAGAGGATGCAGTGCTCAGGGTATTAAATTTGTTTCGGTTCTCTTGGAGGGAAACATATACTTCCTTTCTGCAGACTCAAAGAAAAATGTAATTTGAATATTAGATACTGTCCTTCCTACTTAGCTCCCACTTGGAGGCATGTACTATCCCAAATAACTTAGTATCTCTTAGTATCTCTTCACACCAAATGTACCAGTATGCAAAAATCCCGTACTAGGACATTTTACAAAGTCCTAGCTAGAGACGTAGGAGGTACAAAAAAAATACACCTACTAAACTGGAAAAAAGATCTAAAGGAAAAGTTCTCTATACCACCATGGTTGATGTCCTTTGAGTGGTCCAACAGAGCTACATTATCTGGTAATCTTCTGCAAACCCACTACAAGGTACTAATCTGGTGGTACTACAAACCCTTCAAGCTGGCATGAACCTTCCCAGCAATGAGTTGAGAATGCTGGACAAATTGTGGGTGTGAGGGCACAACTTACCACATATTCTGGGACTGCCCCCAGATACAAATGTTCTGGAGAGATGTGTTCCGACTCTTCCAAAGTATAACTGGTATAACTTTAGTCCGCAGTCTGCAATTAGCCTTGCTACTCTTAGAATGTGATTCTATACCCCAACAACATCGAAAATCGATTTGCCACCTTTTACTAGCTGTGAAACCCACCATAGCTAGAAGGTGGAAGTCATGCTCATCCCCCTGTATTGAGACTCTTTTTGACATGGTAGCTGAACATTACACTTACATGCAAAATCAAGTAACAACCTAGATGGGTTCAACATTCTTTGGAGTTCAAGGAGGCGCTATATGTTATTAACCCTTTCTAATCCACTGTCTGACGTCTGAAGACATTCTGATTAAAGGCTGTACAGCTTCGATGTTACATGACGTCCGGCAGGGTATTCTTACTGTATATTACTGGCTGCTCTGTTGTCGGTGGGGCTCTCCAGCCTGTCGCATACCGCAGTACTGGCTCTAGCCAGCAGATGGTGCCCTTGTATAATGGTGGAAAGAGAAAGCCCCCTAGGAAACCCTGAATCCAAAATAGGATTGCAAAGGGACTTGAACCTTTTCTCTCGAGTGGGCAGGTTCTCGCTAAGGGCAATGCTCGCTCATCACTAATTACTAACCTTGTACACAGTAATGTGATGTAAATTTAATTTCTGGAAAAATTCACTAAAAATATTTAGATAAAAAATTCAATTTTATACAAGCTTCCCTTCATAACTGTTGATTTATTAAGTGAAGCTAACAGGCTTTAGAATGTTTGAAAGCTTTTTGCTTCTAGAAAAGTTACGCGAGTCTACTAGGTGAGCCGATTCACTGTTCTACATGACACTCAATATGTATACAAATTGTCTCAGTTTGTAATCTGATTCGTTTTATTAATGTTCTTGCTGATAACATTAACCCCAATTTGTAATACTTCTATTTTTTAAAATTCTACAAATTCACTTTACATCAGTCAATAGTCATAGAAATTCTAATCTGGAACAAATCAATTCACTCTTCTCAACTTCGGAGGTGGTAAAGATTTTTTTTCATCATTGAGCAATCTATAATAATTAAAAAAAAAAAATTACATATGTGAAGAGAGATTTCTTTTTGTGTTAGATTAATAAGCATTGAATATGTGCATGGTATTTACTGATCCTTTATTACTGATATTTCAAATCTAATTCAATTGTAAAATATGATTTCCTTTAAATATGTGAGTTGTATGAAGCCTATTGATTCCGGTGAGGGAAAGACATTTATTTTACCCATTTCCACTAAAAACATATTTTTTAAAAATACAATTTTGGGGTTTCAACCAGGATGGGGAGTAAAGTGGAGTCTAGAAATGTGTTTACTTTAAAGCAGATCATTTTAGGTAAAACATTACAATTAGGGATGAATACAAATTAAAAAATACAACATATTGGGTACAATAAGCCCTTAGGCTTCTGCACGTTCTTACCTGTGTATGCAGAGGTGGACCCTGTACTTGCCAATGCATTGTACTTTTTCATTGTCACCAGTGGTGTTTCTTTGGTCATGATGAATAAAATCACTTCAAGCATAATTGGTGTACTGCTCCATTCCTCCAGCTTTCCAAATTCTAAAAAATACCCTTTATTTATAGAGCACATGCACATTTTATTACCTGACATTGGGTTCTGTCCCCATTGAGGCTCTCAATCCATATACACCTATTTGTATGGTTTCGGAGTAACACACACAAACACAGGGTGAACTACAAACAAGACGTACATGCCAACCTTGATAGTATTTAAACCTAGGACTCGGCAAGGCAACAATGCTAACTAATTAGCCACCATGCAGCCCGAATGCTTGGATGGAACATGGGTCAGCTCACCAGGAACATGCACTCACATATCCTATAACTAGTTGTACTGCCTGAAACCCTTTTATTGAGCTACACAGATGTGCCTTTCCTTAGTATTATTTTAGATGGGATAGTTGTACCTGCTAGCACAGCTCCATAATCATTCAATGAATGTAGGCGGATTGGCCGGAGATCGACTGCCTGTTTAGATAGGCTTATTCTCATTTTATTATTATTTTTTTTTAAATAGAGATTTTTTTTAAGATTTTCATTTTACGGGAAACAGCATATAAACATCAGTATTGAAGGGTACAAACAGTCTTTATTACAAGGTCGTCAATAAAAGAAATCTCTATAAAACATTTGTTGTCCTGTATCGTCTTATCCAAATAGGTGTGTCACAAGAATGGATACCCTGTACTGATAGAGCAGAACGGCTGAAGAAAAGGACTGCACTGAGAAACTTAGCAGTCCGGTGGTCTGAAAGAAACTAAAGACAAAACTGGAGACAAGAGGGAATATAGGGGTTGGGCCAGGGGGGAGAGACAGGGGAGACTGGGGAGGGGAAGGGAGGGCAGCTGCAAAAAATAAGCAGCAAAGGAGGGGAGGGGGGTAGAGGGCAAATTCCAAGAAACAATGACGGGGGCCTGTGGTGAGGACCCCGACGATGGAGAGGATCATAGGGGTATTACGTGTGCCGACACCAAGATAGAGTACCTAAAAACTGTAGGAAGGCGATGAGTCTATTCCTTCTAGGATGAAACACTGGAGAGGGTCTCCACAGAAATATCAATTCTGGTGAGATAGATAGATTGGGGGAGAGTTTCCTCATCACTTTCTCCACCTCCTGCCAAAAGGGTGTCAATAACGGGCAGCTCCACCAAATATGAAGGAAAAATCTTTCCTTTCTATCGCATCTCCAACATCTCCCATGAGGAGCCAAGCGGAGAGCCACTGAGAAGTTTTGTACCATCTAACAAGTAACTTATAATGGCTTTCTTGTGCTAGGATGCAGGGGGATAGACCAAAGGAGGTACTTAGAATTGACTTTGTGTCGCTCGAAGAAAGAGAGATACCTAATTCTTTTTCCCAAGAAATGAGAAAGGCTGGCTTAACCAATGCAGTCATAGCAATAAATTGTTTGCGTACAAAGGCGATTTAACTGAGTTTGGGGTTAGTTTCCTTCAATATCCTCTCAAAGTGCGTCAGAGGTCTGGTAGAGTAAAATCTTTTAAGGAACTCACTAAACATTTTTTTCACATAGGCCTGCTGTAGAAAGGATAAATTATGAAGCGGTAGCATGGTTTGTAGGATATTGGTGGGGTTTTTATGTGCCAGTGACTGCAGGTTACCTAGATTGAAGCCTTCAAATTTCTTCCAGATTGAGATGGAGGCTAGGTCACAGGAGGCATTTAGAAGTTTAGGGATAGAACGTAATAGAGAGCAAGGGGAGGGATCTGGGGCTAATTCCTCCTTTAGGCTTGCCCAGGCTTCGCAGAGGCCTCTAATTAGCAGATTAAAATCTTTTGTTCTACATTTGCTTTTGGAAGGGAACCACAAAACCTCCATAAGCGAGTTATCACTAGAGCCCTCTACCAGCGCAAAGAGTAATTGGTACCTAATCGGGTGAACTAGGTCCATCCAATAACCCAGATGGGAGGCTCAGTAGAAGTCGTGGACATTTGGGAGGACTATGCTGCCCTCTGAGCCTCTCTTAATCATTAAGTTGTAGGCCAATCTTGATTCTCATTTTATTTTGATACTTGTGCAAAGTAAATGACTGATAAGTGAACAAGTTATTATTTAGCAATCAGTTGCTGGCAGTGCATATACTGAATAATTATTGTTCAGATTTGCATGATCCGTTGAGTGATCATCTGAATGATAATCAATCCGTGTAAAAGAGCACTTACCTTTCCTCTTGGCTGCATATGATCAGAATTATGTATCATGAGATAACCAGGGTTTCAAAACAATTGATATTCTGTTGGGAGACCTCTATGCTATGATTTTGTTGTGTCCACCTAGTGGTAGTGTTTCGAATTGCAGAATTCTGGGGTTTTGCTAGCATATCACAATATTGTATTTAATTGATTTAATGAGAAATTGCAGTACTTAAAGGGGTTGTCTTGCGGCAGCAAGTGGGGGTATACACTTCTGTATGGCCATATTAATGCACTTTGTAATGTACATCGTGCATTAAATATGAGCCATACAAAAGTTATTCACTTACCTGCTCCGTTGCCAGTGTCCCGGTCGCCATGGATCCGTCTAATTCTGATGTCTTCTTGCTTTTTAAGACGCGCTTGCGCTGTGCGGTCTTCTTCCTGGTGAATGGGGCCGCTCGTGCCGGAGAGCTGGTCCTCGTAGCTCCGCCCCGTCACGTGTGCCGATTCCAGCCAATCAGGAGGCTGGAATCGGCAATGGACCGCACAGAGCCCACGGTGCACCATGGGAGAAGACCCGCGGTGCATCGTGGGTGAAGATCCCGGTGGCCATCTTGGTGAAGGAAGAAGAAGGAAGACGTCGCAGAGCGGGGATTCGGGTAAGTAATAATTTTTTTTTTTTTTTAACACATCCTTTGGGGTTGTCCTGCGCCAAACGGGGGGGGGGGGGGGGGGGGGCTGGGCTATGGAAAAAAAAAACCGTTTCGGCGCGAGACAACCCCTTCAATCAAATTTAAGTTAGGTAAGGCTGGACACAACAGTAGATATGTATGCATTTTCCTCCTATATAGACTGCCAGGAGACAAAGAATTATCTAAACTCAATGGTGCCAGATCTTATTGCATTGATCTCAATGACTATCTACGTCTATTCATACATTTGAACAGCTAGCGTAGGAGACGTCTAAGGCCATTTCTCCTATCTAAAACCATCCTAGCAGCTTGGAGCAACTGACCATTATGGAGCTGAAAAAGTCAGAATCTACTGGTGATACTTTAGACCTAAGGTCTTCCCACGCCTTTTGGTGCATCAAGCAATAAAAGAATGCCATAGTTGATGGTCAAAGTCAGCAGTTTCTGCATCATCCCTAAAAGTCATTTCTAAATGAACGTCAGCAGATGATCTTCTGCTTTGACACTTCACATGTTTTGGATTCTTGCCAGTCTTTATTCAGGAAGTTGTAGAATGTGTCCAGCACAATGAAGTCAGAATTCAATGACTCAGGAGTGGAGTAGCCATATACCAGAATAGCGATACATTTCTTCATTCCTAACCCGATCATGGTAAGTAACGGTGACCACATGACAAAGGCATTGTTGTTGGAAAACATCAAGTAGCTGGTTGATATGTGTAATTACTATCCATGTTTAAGACGCATATGCTGCAGTCAGGATCACAATATTGTTCAGAAGTTGTATCTTCATTTGTAATGGGAGTGAGGTTGTAGCCCATATAGGTGGTGGATGTTGGAAAGTTGACCATGTGAGCACACTACAATGCTGTACATTAAGTTCAGCATCCCCATCATTGGGTGTTGTACTAGTGGTGATAATAAGTTGTACTTTCCTAGTGTTTGCTCCTTGGCTGATTTTTATTTCATCTCCATCTGTTACAACAGCTTAGCTACAGTGTCCATAAAGAATCTGAGGTAGCCTGAGATACACTTCCTGTCCCACCATTGGCTACTACTCCTTCTTGCAGCTCTGCCTCCCTTGATTGGCTGTTGTTTCAAAATACTAGTCTTGCAAATTAGCTTTTATCCAAAAAGTTGCCTCTCTAGTTCCAACTATTGAACAGCAACCCTATAAACGAATGCCCGACTCTTTAAGAAGCCTTGAAACATGACTAAGCATATAAGTCAAATCGAAATCTTCTTTGTAAGGGTTCTTGCTTCTCGTCAGTGCAAAACAGAACACTAGATAGGTTCACCAGTGTATGAGAAGCTGATTTCCATTATAGCAAAGGTAGAATGATTATAAACTACAGACTAAACTTCCAGTTAGGTAATATAACTGTTACCCATACATTGGGGCAAATGAGTCTGAGTACCTTTACTTCTATTGCTGTAATCTGGAAAAACTACAATATGAACACTAATTTAGTGTGTCTAGCTGCAGCATTAATGTAATCATTACCTAAATGGATCCACATATCTGTGGTCAGTAATAGAGATGAGCGAGTATACTCGCTAAGGCACATTACTCGAGCGAGTAGTGCCTTAGCCGAGTATCTCCCCGCTCGTCTCTAAAAATTCAGGGGCTGGCAGGGGGCGGGGAGCAGTGGGGGAGAGCGGGGAGGAACGGAGGGGAGATCTCTCTCTCCCTCTCTCCCCCCCACTCCACCTGCTCCCCGCTGCAACTCACCTGTCGCCGGTGCCAGCCCCCGAATCTTTAGAGACGAGCGGGGAGATACTCGGCTAAGGCACTACTCGCTCGAGTAATGTGCCTTAGCGAGTATACTCGCTCATCTCTAGTCAGTAAAGCTAACTCAATTTGACTAATGCACCTGCTGACCTCAAAAACAACCTTGATCTATTGTTCATAGTGAACATGACATGTCAAGGTGGCCATCGTGGCCATCATTATGGACACAACATCAGCAAGCTGAAGGGACAGGCAGAGTGACAGGGAATGTATGAGACTGAGAGTGGAATCAGAAGAATAAGTATATTACAGATATTTAGCAATTTTGTGGCCAAACTCTTTTATTCCTGGAAATCAATCTAAGGTGCACAATAAAGAGATGAGAGGGAAGGAAAGAAGGCAACATTAAGAACTATTCCAAGAATACTGATTTTTTAACTATTTTGCCAGAACTGCAGTATAGACAGAACAAAAAATTAAATATTGCAAACCAATATCTCTAAGGTTCTGTTAATATATGTGTCATAATCCACCTCTGGGTGTTCTCAGAGTTCCCATTATTTTTGACAGCAAGAGTAATGCAGCATGCATCACTATTCTTGCAGTCAAATAACGGAGAACTAGATGGAACCCCAAAGATGCCACTGTAAGTCAAAGAGATTGCTAGGCTGATGGTTACTGTTTAGATGGGTTGGTCTGGCACTGTGTCATGACTTCTATTATAGTTTAAAGCCATGACTAGTATTGAGCGAACCAAAACAGTCGAAGCCTGTTTTGAATTGAGCTTTGCTAAAAGTTCTGTTTGGCACGAACCCAAACCTTGGGTGGTTTGTCACAGCTGAACCCACTAAAATTACTTTTTCTGAAGTGAAAGAGTTGAACTCTGTCTCGGGCCCAACTTTGGTAAAAGTTTTGTTCGACGCAAATCCAAACCTCGTTTTGGCTGAACACACAAAAATGTACTTTTCTTCTCCTTCTTAAATGTATCTGCTATATAAATAAAGATAATTATTATCTAGAAGAAATCCAAACAAACACAGAGAGAACATGCAAGCTCTATGCAGATGTTGCCCTTTGAAAAGATTTGAACTTAGGATCGCAGGGCTGCAAGGCAATACTGCTAACAACTGAGCCACCATGCTTCTTCTCCCTCTTTCTTCCTCATACTCCTCCTTCTTCTTCTTCCAGTGTATCAGGAGGAGCAAGAATCAAAACTTTTATGGCTATCCACAGTACTTAGATACACTCCTACTCAGGTGCCTTGAGTTTTATACAGGGCCATTATGACTCATAGACAGTGGTATACACTAGTTTTAGGGGTATTGGTGAAGTTGGCCTGAACCAAACTTTTTGCCTGAGTTTGACGAATGGGCTGAACTGAAGTTTTCAAACGTTTTCTCTACACTAGCCATGCATGATACTAGATTGAACAGAGATTTAACTCGTGTAGAACAGCAAAATAACTATAAATGGTCTGTTTATTTCCGGCTGACCACGGCATGTCATAGTGCTTTACAGTATGCAGGATAACATATAACACATATCATTCTGAGATAATGCAAATTCCCTGCATTGCATTTGACTATTTTTAGTTCCTTGGCTTAATATCTAGGATAGGATTATAACAAGCCTTTCTTGTTTGGATAAAACCATAGACAGTCCAAAATCACATATGGTCAAACAGGTGAATGCTCAGGCCAAGCTGTAACTGATACAATGTCATGGCCTCAATTTTGTTTAAATACATTGCAGCATCCTATAGGGTGACCCCAGACACATGGCATATGCTGAGGAGCTGAGAGGGCAAGATGCTGACTTGTGACAGTGACACTTACCATGTTCCCTCCCAGAGGAACTGCATGCAGCCAAGGCCAGGGCAGCACTGGGCCTCTTCCAGACACCCCTAGGATAGGGATGCCCAATAGATGGTAGAACAGGAAAAGAGTTTGTCACAGGTGATGCCACCATTACGATACACACCAGAATGAACTCTGGCAGAAAATAAAATGAGCCGCAGACAGATATGAAGTACCTCAGGTCCCTGGGAATGGTCAGGACCTGAAATAAACTTTACTTGGCAAACTTCAACAATAAAAGGCACAATTTAGAGAAATGACAGTGCAGGAAATTAATAGACTTGAACAGTAGTCTTGAACATGGTGATCCAGACTTCAGAACACCCATACGTGAACGATAGACTTAGGAGTACCTCCACCCAGTGATCCAGACTTCAGAACACCTGGGTGTGAAAGACAAAATGGGTGTACCTCTATTTGGTGATCCACTAGATCCCATCGGCCACATAGGAAATTATCATGTAGACAGTACCTCTGCACTGGGCCTTGACAGGCACTCACTCACGGTTGCTCTCGCTCTATTTAGATGGGGCTCACTCCTTCCTCCTCACATGCCCATGCAAGGCTGGGAAAACCTCTACTTCTCTTCCATGCTTCACTACATGAGGGCTAAGGGTACAACTCAAGACTACAACTCAAGAAGACATAGACCTTTTCTCATTCTCTAACACTCACTTTTATAACCTCTCTCATACCACGTGACAGGACATAAATTGATACATTTACCAGACAATCAGCTCCCACCAGACATTAACTCTACATTTGCTACAGCTGTGCAATACACATAACAGAATGACAAGACAGTATGCACAGAGCATCTACATAAGACATACATGTATAACATTATAGAGGGGGCATTGATTGGCCAATTCATAAATCCCACCTCCGCAATGTAATTGGTTCTTCAAGCGCTGCTCAGCCAATCACAGCCATCGCATTCGTTCACTGAGTGCTGCATTGATTGGCTGAGCAGCGTTTGAGGACCAATCAGAGCTATCACTTCCTATAGGTGGGATTCATGAACCCTGTAACTAGGAAGTGATCTTCTGTGGATGAACGAGGACTGCTGGACGTGAGGTGAGATTTGAGGTGAGGGTTCCAGAGGGGTTTTTCTCATTAAAAAAAGACACACCAAGCCTTGTTACTGGTTACTTGTCAAGAAAAATTGGTTAGTATGAATCATGCCATTGCTAAAGACCTGAGTGTACATTAATCCACAGTTAGACACATTATCTACAAAAAGGGCTGTTGGTGCTCTCCTTAAGGGTGGGTATCCTGTTCAGATCACTCTCATACCAACTGTGAAGCATGATGGAGGAAGCATCATGGTGTAGGGCTGCTTGATGCCTAAGGGCCTAATACAATGATGGATTATGATATTGGCAGTAGGGTTGACCACCCTATTCCCAAGGCTTCAGGAGGCCCATGGCAGTATTATAATCCGCTGACCACAGATAATATCAGCTAATAGAGCATTATCTGTGCTACTATAGTTGTGCGAGCTTCGCTACCATAACTTCATTGCCTTGCTTAGTGGCAGGTGATGTCAGGCGCATTAGAAGGAGCTGTCAGTACTCTCAGTTATTCATCAGGGAGCCAGCCAGCAAACTAACTGTGTATGTGGAACACTGAATCAATGGGGATAGCAGATTACGTCATAGATCTCGCTTGCCACCAAGAAAGGAGACTGCCCCCACAGAAATGTCACTGGTGACGGGCTGGCTCCTCACTGCGCATGCGTCGGCTGGCTGGCAGCCAGCAAACAGCGCAGAGAGGAGACACCAGGAGCCTTTAAGCTGCAGGCCACTGCAGGGGCACGGGACTGCATCCTGCTGCGAGAATTCTCGCAGCGGGATCCAACCCGGCTGTCTGCAGGCGGCCATAGAATCATGGATAATATCATGCAGCATGTTGTGCTGTTTTCTCCAGCAGAGTGGCAAGTAGCAAAACGGGAGCCTGCTGGACCCCATTATAGTCAGGTGGGTCTGCCTGGCACTGTCGACGTCAGTTAAGAGCCATATACAGTCCTTCAATTATTTTATTTAGCTCCTATGATGGATCTGGACGACTGAAATAATAGTGCAAGTGTGAACTCAATCTAACTTTGCCTAGATTCACACCTTCAAAAACATTCAGGTATACTGCATAAAAAGAAACTATAGGGGAAATTTATAAAACTGTCTAAAAGAAAATCAACCTTTGTTGCTCTTATAAACCAATCACAGCACAGCTTTCATTTCTTCCAGTTCCAAATATCAGTCTATTTTATCACAAGACCATGGTACTAGAAGTATCTGTTGGGCTGCCTCAACTATAGGTAACGCCCAGGTCACACCCAAAAGCTTCCCATTGGCTCCCGCACACACATCTTCTCAGCGCAGCCAAACCCACCTCTTGATCCAAGCCTCCAGAGCTTACTCAGCCCAGCATTTTCTCCCCGTCTGTCAGTCCTGCCCTTCATTGACTGGCAACAGCAGATGCATCCCACATGGAGCTCCGCGGCTCCCTTCCTTCCCTAATGCAGCCACTGCGGCATTTACCCTGAGGATGCCACTGCCCATGTCCTCACCTTTCTAGAAATCTTCCTTGCAGGGATCCCTGTTGCCGATGGTTGTGTTACAAGAGGCCCTTCTCTCATGTCTCTCCTCCTGCCCAGCCAGCGGCTCTCCCTCCTCCTTCCGCCATCTGTGATTTGATAACTCCCAGCTAGCAGTGAGGCCGGTAAGCTACTAGTGGAGAATGTCTCCACCGGCATGCCCACCAGAAGGTGTGTGTTCGGGAGCCAATAGGAAGCTTTTGGGTGTGACCTGAGCATTACCTGTAGCAGAGGAAGCCCAACCCACACTTCCGGTGGAGACATACTACACTAGAACCCCAAACTCTCAGGCCTCCACTGAAAAGATGAAGAGGAAGAGAAATTTCACCTTTCAGAACGACAATGACCCAAAGCATTACACCAAATCATCAAAACAATAACTTTGCCAGAAAAAGATCAAAGTTTTGCATTGGCCCAGCCAGATCCCAGACCTGAATCTATTGAAAATATATGGGCTAACCTGAAGAGGGCAGTACACATAAGATGCCCTTGTAATCTTACAGATTTTGAGCGCTTTTGCAAGTAAGAATGGGCAAAGATAGCCAAGTCAAGATGTGTCATTTTGATAGACACCTACCCAAAAGACTGAATGTTGTCATAAAGTCAAATGATACATCAACAAAGTATTAGCTTTAGGTTGTGCATATTTATGCAACCACATCATTTTATTTTTATTTTTAAATGTTTCCAACCTAAAAGATTTTGGTTTGTTTTTCAATGGAATTGTATTGATGACGGGATGAAGGTGGAAAGAAATATGAAATGATTAATCTTTATCAGATTTTTTAGCATGACAAAAACATGGAATTTTAACAGAGATGTGTCTACACCTTTTATATCCACTGCAAATGGCTTGTGATCATTCAGAGAACAATTAATTCTAAGGTGTATCAGAATATTTTACAAGAGAATGTAAGGGCAGCAGTCCATGACCTCAAGCTTAAGAGACACTGGGTGATGCAACCAGGCAATGAATTAAAGCACACAGGTAAGTAAACCAAAGAATAGATAAATAGAAGATTTGCTGACCTTGACCCTATCAAGATGCTGCGGCATAACCTAAGGAGACCTATGCATGCAAGGCATCCCAGAAATACTGATGAACAAAAAGACATAGGAGTAATGGTTGAAAATTCCTCCTCAATATTATGCAAATTTGATTTGGAGCTACAGAAAACCTTGGTGGAGGTGATTGCTGCTAAAGGGGTTCTATAGCTTAATAAATTCAAGGAATCACTTACTTTTCCTTGCAACTGTGGCTCTGAAACAGAACTTTATTAAAGTGCGTAAGTTACACACATTTGGCTGTAATCTCTACTTCTAGAACAAAAGATTTCTACTGCCGGCAAGACTTTAAAAGGTTAAAGACTGAGTCACTGCATTTACCAACCAAGGGCACAAAATACCTATTCAGCTCACACATACCTATGTACATCTTGTTCCGAATGATGCTCATTGAAAAACCAGCTAGCAGCAACAACAAAGAAAATAGTTCCCCAACTTCAAATCACATTTACGGTAATGTTATAAACAATACAATAGGATTGCTTATAGAGGCCTTGAAAAATGGGTTATATACAGTATCTGACTCATCTTCATTGAATGTAATTGAGCAAAAAAGTTTTCAAGCTTTTGCTATCAAGGGTTGAATTTACCAAAGATGTATTGCAGGAACTGGTACTAAGAACTGAGTCATCTTTGCAGATGGTATAACTGTATTCCGTCTACTTATTTATCGCCGGATCATTGCCACGTCTCTAAATGACAATTTCTAAAGGAGGGGGAGTGAACTGTAGTCGTAACATCACAGTAAACAATGCGTGCTTCGTACATTTATGAGTCTCGGATGTAGTTTTTGATGTATTTTATGTCATACACTAAAAAGCCTATAATACATAAGTCTGTGTTCGATGTGTGGGCACATATAAACGTATTATTATAGGCAACCTTGTTGAAATGGTTGTCTGGTGAACAAAACTCATGTTGAATCACCTTACTAGGGCATTCTGAGTTTACACAGGGGAGTCCCTTTTTTGCAGCAAAAATATTCCTTTGGTTGACAACTGAGTTTTTTTTCTTGTTCTCATGTAGAAAACCTTAGACTTTAGTCAACAGGTAATACTTTTTTGCTAGCTAATATGCTTCAGCTTCCTGGAGAAGAGGAGCTTTTACAAAAAAGATTTGGCTATGACTGTTGTTAACTACAATTATCCGACTTCACCCTCCCCAAGTCATATAAACTAGGGTCTAGGAAGCTAAGCTAAGCTTGGTTGCTGTTTGTTGGGTCCTCATATTGTGAAGTTATGTCAATGAATTACACAAATGTCCTGTAGTTTATGATGATTCTCTATTTTATCCCAGTAATTATTTATATATTCCTTGTTGGATAAATTCCTGCTACTCCCAATTATGGGGGTCTTCTTACCCTAATTACTAGTGTTGAGTGAACAGAAACAGTCGAACCCCATTTCTGGTCAAACTTTGCTAAAAGTTCGGCTCAACGCGAACCTGAGCCTCCTGCGGCTCATCTTGGCCAAACCCACTAGAAGAAGAAGAAGCAGAGGAAAAAGAAGAGAAAGAGAGCAAAAAGGTAGAAGAGAAATAAGAAAACTTTTTCTTCTTCCTCCTCCTCTTTCTCTTCTTCCTTCTCTCTTCTTCTTCCCCATCCTCCTCCTCTTCTACTTTATCTGCTCCCTTTCTTCCCCCTCCTCTACTTTCTCCTCTTTTTCCATTTTTCTCTTTCTCTTTCTCCTCTTCCTCTTCTCCTTCTTCTTCTTCTTCTATACAGAGAATTTATGGCCCTTAGACAGTTTCTTTTTGGCCCTTAGACAGTTTTATTCACCCATTCTAGGGGTATTGGTGATGTTCAGGTTTACTTCAAACTAATTTGGACTGAATCAAACTTTTGAAAAGTTTACTCATCACTACTACTTACCATTAACATGCTGCATTGATAGGGATAACAGTGATCAGGAAAAATCTTTAAAGGCAGATAATCAGATGCAATGGCTACACAACTTATGTGCATCTACCATGCACATAGTGAATATTGACTTACTGATCATAACCAAAACTAATGGCATTAAATGCAAATTCTGCCAAATATCTGTTAAGTAATGATACCAAAAACCCCTGGTTGGGTGATTTCATTACTGTGGACAACACTGTTAGGTGGATTCACAACTGGCTTAGTGATCGTACTCAAAGAGTGGTCATAAATGGCTGCACATCGAATTGGAAGAATGTGTCAAGTGCTAGGCCCAGTGTTGTTGAAAATTTTTATAAATGATCTGGAGGTGGGAATTGAGGGGAAACTGTTCAAATTCACAGACAACACAAAGCTAGGAGGGATAGCTAACACTAGAGGAGAGAGAGAGAGGATTCAGAAAGATCTGGAAAAGCTTGAACAGTGTGCAGCGACTAACAGAATGGTATTTAACATGGAGAAATGCAAAGTCCTACATCTGGGCAAGAAAAATGAAAAAAGCATAAACAGAATGGGAGGAATTGAACTAAGCAGCAAATGTGAAAAAGACTTGGGTATACTAATAGATCACAGGCTGAACATGAGTCAACAATGTGATGCAGCAGCAAAAAAGGCAAACACAATTCTGGGAACTATTAAGAGAAGCATAGAGTCTAGATCACGTGAGGTAATTATCCCCCTCTACTCTTCCTTAGTCAGACCTCATCTGCAATACTGTGTCCAGTTCTGGGCACCCCACTTTAAAAAAGACATGGGCAACCTGGAGCAAGTGCAAAGAAGAGTTAACAGGATGGTAAGCAGTCTGCAAATGTCCTATGAAGAATGAATAAAGGATCTGGAAATATTTAGCTTGCAAATATGAAGGCTACAAATATCCGAACGGCTGTCACAGTGCAGAGGGATCAGCCCTATTCTCATTTGTACAAGAAAAGACTAGAAGCAATGGGATGAAACTGAAAGGGAGGAGACTAGAGATGAGTGAGCATGCTCTGTAAGGTCAGTTACTCGAGCGAGCATCACTCTTCTCGAGTAACTGTCTTCTTGTCCGAGCATGCTTGGGGGGGGCAGTGGGAGGCAGCGGGGGAGAGTGGAGGGTAGCGGGGGGGAGAGCGAGAACGCTCCCCCCCCCGCTACCACCCGCCGCCCCCCCCCCCCCCCCCAGTATGCTCGGACAAGAAGGAAGTTACTCGAAAAGAGCAATGCTCGCTCGAGTAACAGACCTTACCGAGCATGCTCGCTCATCTCTAGAGGAGACACAAATTAGATATTAGAAGAAACTTTCTGACAGTGAGAGTGATCATTGAGTGGAACAGGTTGCCATGGGAGGTGGTGAGTTCTCCTTCAATGGAAGTGTTCAAACAGTGCCTGTACAAATATCTGTCTGGGATAATTTAGTTAATCCTGCACTGAGCAGGGGGTCGGACCCGATGACCCTGGAGGTCCCCTCCAACTCTACCATTCTATAATTCTATGATATACTTACTTAAGGAGAACAGCGCCAAAGATAATATTTCAGGTATTCTGGTATGGTAGGTTTGGTGCTACAAAGACCTTGACTTGTATTAAAGATCAGAAAGTCAGCACATGATACATGATATTGTAAAAGCTTTTCTAACACTGTTTACAACTCATTCATAAAAACAATGAAACGGCACAATCGCTCAGAAGGTGATAATAGGACACTTTTAGAGATGTAGCTCTTAATCCTCTTGAGGTCTTAGAACAGGTGTAAAATGGTCTGTAGATCTACTCCAACACTCTCAACAATAACTAGCTTCTGCAGAAACAACCATCAAACCTTCTTCTTTTCATTATTTCAAGTAGCAAGACTTACATCTGTATATAAGACCTTATTTTAATGCATTTAAAGTGAATTTAAATAACTGGGATATTCTGTACTGATTCATTTCCAATTCATTTGATTTACAGAGCTGTCAGAGCTCGATTTCTCAAATACAAAGCCTGTAAAGGCTCAAGAGGTAAATTACAGAATCCTGTCTACCTGTAGCCACCACTAGGGGGAGCACACTGCATACTATTTATACATTGTACACACTGACAGAACATTATGCATCAAGCCCCCTTCCCTTCCCAAGTGGCAAATACAGAAAGCTAGATTTTCTTTTAATATATACCACAGGAGATTTGGAGCTCTTTTTAGAGAAATGGAGCATGGAACACCATAAAGATATATTGGGGGCTGAATCACATGGGTTTATATAAGTTTTAGTTGTGTGAATATGCTGAAAATCTCAATTTCCTACATATTCTGGCCATTCCTGCACGTTTTTGTGCGCAGAAATACGCTGCGCATTTATGCACACAAAAAATATGCAGAAGAACCCATTGATTTGCTGAGATAGAGATATGAGATAGATAGACAGACAGATAGATATGAGATAGAGAGATGGATATGAGATAGATAGAGAGATGGATATGAGATAGATAGATAAATAGATAGATATGAGATAGAAAGATAGATAGATAAAAGATATATATATGGGATAGATAAATAAATATGAGATAGATAGATAGATAGATGATAGATAGATAGATGATAGATAGATATGAGATAGATAGATAAATATGAGATAGATAGATAGATAGATAGATAGATAGGAGATAGATAGATAAATATGAGATAGATAGATAGATATGAGATAGATAGATAAATATGAGATAGATATTTATGAGATAGATGATAGATAGATATGAGATAGATAGACAGATAGATAGATAGATAGATAGATAGATATGAGATAGATACATATGAGAAAGATAGATAGATAAATATGAGATAGATAGGTATGAGATAGATGATAGATAGATATGAGATAGAAAGATAGATAGAAGATAGATTTGAGATAGATAGATAGATAAATAGATATGAGATAGATAGATAAATAAATATGAGATAGATAGATAGATATGAGATAGATATATAGATATGAGATAGATATATAGATATGAGATAGATAGATAGATAGATAGATAGATAGATAGATAGATAGATAGATAGATAGATAGTAGAGATGAGCGAACTTACTCGTTTAGGGCGTTTTTGCACTCGTGCACCGCTTTTTCCGAGTAACTGACTACTCAGACGAAAAGATTCAGGGGGCGCCGGGGGGCTGCGTGGTGGAGCGAGGGGTAGCAGTGGGGAACAGGGGGGAGCTCTCTCTCTCCCCCCCCAGCCCCTCTACAACCCCCCACTCACCCCCGGCGCCCCCCGAATCTTTTCGCCCAAGTAGTCGGTTACTCGGAAAAAGCGGTGCTCGAGTGCAAAAACGCCCTAAACGAGTAAATTCGCTCATCTCTAATAGATAGATAGATAGATAGATAGGAGATTGATTTGAAATAGATGGATAGATAGATATGAGATAGATCGATCGATCGATAGATAGATAGATAGATAGATAGATAGGAGAAAGATAGATAGATAGATAGATAGATAGATAGATAGATAGATAGATAGATAGATAGATAGATAGATAGATAGATATGAGATAGATAGATAAATAAATATGAGATAGATAGATAGATAGATAGATAGATAGATAGATTAGATAGATACATATGAGATAGATAGATGGATAGATAAATAGATAGATATGAGAGAGAGATACACTACCGTTCAAAAGTTTGGGGTCACATTGAAATGTCCTTATTTTTGAAGGAAAAGCACTGTACTTTTCAATGAAGATAACTTTAAACTAGTCCTAACTTTAAACAAATGCACTCTATACATTGCTAATGTGGTAAATGACTATTCTAGCTGCAAATGTCTGGTTTTTTGTGCAATATCTACAAAGGTGTATAGAGGCCCATTTCCAGCAACTATCACTCCAGTGTTCTAATGGTACAATGTGTTTGCTCATTGGCTCAGAAGGCTAATTGATGATTAGAAAACCCTTGTGCAATCATGTTCACACATCTGAAAAAAGTCTAGCTCGTTACAGAAGCTACAAAACTGACCTTCCTGTGAGCAGATTGAGTTTCTGGAGCATCACATTTGTGGGGTCAATTAAACGCTCAAAATGGCCAGAAAAAGAGAACTTTCATCTGAAACTCGACAGTCTATTCTTGTTCTTAGAAATGAAGGCTATTCCATGCGAGAAATTGCTAAGAAATTGAAGATTTCCTACAACGCTGTGTACTACTCCCTTCAGAGGACAGCACAAACAGGCTCTAACCAGAGTAGAAAAAGAAGTGGGAGGCTGCGTTACACAACTAAGCAAGAAGATAAGCACATTAGAGTCTCTAGTTTGAGAAACAGACGCCTCACAGGTACCCAACTGGCATCTTCATTAAATAGTACCCGCAAAACACCAGTGTCAACATCTACAGTGAAGAGGCGGCTGCGGGATTTTGGGCTTCAGGGCAGAGTGGCAAAGAAAAAGCCATATCTGAGACTGGCCAATAAAAGAAAAAGATTAAGATGGGCAAAAGAACACAGACATTGGACAGAGGAAGACTGGAAAAAAGTGTTGTGGACGGATGAATCCAAGTTTGAGGTGTTTGGATCACAAAGAAGAACGTTTGTGAGACGCAGAACAAATGAAAAGATGCTGGAAGAATGCCTGATGCCATCTGTTAAGAATGGTGGAGGTAATGTGATGGTCTGGGGTTGCTTTGGTGCTGGTAAGGTGGGAGATTTGTACAGGGTAAAAGGGATTCTGAATAAGGAAGGCTATCACTCCATTTTGCAACGCCATGCCATACCCAGTGGACAGCGCTTGATTGGAACCAATTTCATCCTACAACAGGACAATGACCCTAAACACACCTCCAAATTGTGCAAGAACTATTTACAGCAGAAGCAGGCAGCTGGTATTCTATCGGTAATGGAGTGGCCAGCGCAGTCACCAGATCTGAACCCCATTGAGCTGTTGTGGGAGCAGCTTGACCGTATGGTACGCCAGAAGTGCCCATCCAACCAATCCAACTTGTGGGAGATGCTTCTAGAAGCGTGGGGTGCAATTTCACAAGCTTACCTCAACAAATTAACAGCTAGAATGTCAAAGGTGTGCAATGCTGTAATTGCTGCAAAAGGAGGATTCTTTGACGAAAGCAAAGTTTGATGTAAAAACAATGTTATTTCAAATACAAATCATTATTTCTAACCTTGTCAATGTCTTGACTCTATTTTCTATTCATTTCACAACGCATGGTGGTGAATAAGTGTGACTTTTCATGGAAAACACAAAATTGTTTGGGTGACCCCAAACTTTTGAACGGTAGTGTAGATATGAGATAGATGGATAGAGCGAAGATAAATAGATAGATATGAGATAGATAGATAAATAGATACATATGAGATAGATAAATAGATAGATATGAGAGACAGAGATAGAGATGAGATAGATGAATAGATAGATAGATATGAGAGAGATGAATAGATAGATAGATATTAGAGAGATGGATAGATAGATAGAGAGAGAGAAAGCAAAGATAGATATGAGATAGATAGATAGATAGATAGATAGATAGCTATGAGAGACATGGATATGAGATAAATAGATATGAGATTGATAGATAAATATGAGATAGAAGATAGATATATAGATAGATACATTTGACATTTTTTGTGGGGTATCACATTTATTATGAATAATACAGTATCATACTTGAATGTCCGATATGTTAGCTGAAGTAGCCCTCTCCTCACAGCGTTTAATTGGGCATTCTACATACAACGCTGCTTAATACTTTTCTACTTTACTATAATTAAAATTTTCACCCCTTGTCCTCTAATATACCGGGTGATTCAAAAGTCAGGGCTGCCTGGAATATCTACAGAATGAAAAGAGATACAAGTAGGAAACTTTGTAGAATACTTAGATGGATGGGGGAACTTTTTTTTGACATTATGGTATCCTAGTTCCTGTTGGCGATTTTGGTGACTGACATCTTGGATTCAGCGCAATGGAAACAGGATCATAGGATACATGATGTAAGGGTAGAATTTAATCAGAAATTGATAGGTGATGTCATTTTTTTCAATACCTGCAACCATTTTTTAGTTATTAATGATGTCATATTTAGTATTAATAAAGTTCTTATGCTGAATTATGTGGTATGGAAAATATTAATCACGAGTCTTTTCAGGTGCCAGAAGATCTAGTTAACTATTCAAGACAGAATTGAGAGCATCCTGATAGTTGGTAACAGAATTTCACTTTAGGTGGCCGAGGCGTTCAATCGAGAACACACAGGAAGAGCCAGTGAGTGCGAGAAGTTCAGGGAAATTGGTTGTGTCCAGGACAAACAGGTAGCACATGCGGTGTTTCCGATCCTCAGGGGCTGACAGTTGTGTTTTTAGGTGGACTTTTTGTGAAAACAGATATATATATATATGACATAATGGTATATATGTGCATATATAATCCGTATATACACACATATGGCATTATATATATATATATATATATATATATATATATATATATATATATATATATATATATATACATACACATATGACACAACGGCATATATGTGTATATTCAGATTATATATATATATGTATTTATCAATGCAGCATTATTTTCTTGCTACTATTAAAATATACTCACTATTTATTATAATTATGTCCCTGTAATCCACAAACAAATACAATAATAAGTTATTATCATTGCTTTGTTTTTTATGTCCATGCTATTTAGTTTCCATGTTTTGGTCCAGAGTTTGTAGGAAACCCCTATTTGCCATTGCCGACATTCAGTTCGAGTCAAACCTTACTGTCGCATTGTAAACCTCCCTTCAAAAAACACAGTACAGTAGTTCATTGATAAGAATTTCTACATCACACACAGATTTTACTACGTGGGTTAAAGTGCCAACTAGTGGTCACCAGGAGAATTCCTATCTCCGAGCATCTCCATCCAAACAGAAAGCGGCATTAAATTCAGCATTGTGTGTGTGATGCGATTATGTCTAATTAATATTTATAAGCTCTAAGATATGTGCCTTCGTATCCTTCATCCGTCTTAACGAAACCTTACCACCCCGTAACGTTAAATGTATCCCATTACTATTATTTAGAGGACTATCGGCTGCATCCGCTATTAACATCTAATCAACACATCACTCATTTACATGAAACAATTCCCTTTAGAGAACTCATTGCGATGTTACAAAATAGAAGGCACCGAAATGGTAATGCCATACAAAAAAAAAAGGGAAAAAAATTACAAAAAAAGTCTTTTTAAAAAAAAAAAAAGCCAAAAACATACAACAGTATAAGCATGAAAAAAATCTTCCGGGTTCTCAAAGATAATATAGTTTGTAAGCATCTGAAACGTTGATGGAAAGCTCAAGTTGCCGGATGTATCGTCTATCGAGCAAGAATCCCGATGGCAAGGAAAATGGTGAACATTTTGATGCGAGGACTGATAGCTGCAGATGGTTGATACTCTGCAGATCTATCTAATTGTATTTTTTTTTTTTTTTTTTTTGACGTCTGAGCCAGGAGACTGTAAAACGGTGAAGGGTTAAGGATGGAAAATCACATTTTGTTGCTATGCGAAACTAGGGAACATCAGGTTTTAAGAAGAAGAAAAAAAGGAAGAAGCTGGTATATCACCCCCTTAAAAAGGTGAAAGGTAGACTGAGCCAAAACGCATATGCTGACGTCTTACTTATCCCAAGAGAATCAATGATGTTTTTTTTGTGTGATCAATGTAATATTCCACTGCTAAATTTAGGGATTGTGCATCCTATGAAAATGGCACCTTACTATGACTAATTAACAATAAAAAATGTGATTGTCTACAAGTTTAATTATTTCATCTCCAGGGTTTGGATTAAATTAAAACTCTTTGCCTGGAGGCAGAGAAAAAAAAAAACAGAGACATCTCTCCCCATTGTTATTTTTCATTGAGAATTCTGGGATTTAGAAAAAAAAGAAAAAAAGAAAAAAAAAACAGAAACGAGAAAAGGAAGGATACGATCCGACGGTTTTTGTGCAAGAAAGAAAAAAACCAAAAACATATATAAAATATATATTAAATCGGTTTGTGTGTTTCTTACGAATCACTTTATTCCCGTAGGAAATGGGTTTCAGGAGCCCCAGTAGGGAAGGGGTTAATGTGCCGCCTCATTAGTGCAAGCGAGAAACACCAGCTCTTGTATATGCAGGTCTTCCATTAACCCCTTGTGTAGGGCAGGGATAACCACCGAAACACCCCTTCCCCCCCCCCCTCCCTTTCTGTGACGCAGATGGTCATTTGCTCTGGGATTCTGTCAGATTCTGTCATATTTTAAGTTAATGGGAATCTAGTTTTTCTCTCTTTTTTGTATTGCAACGCACAATCGGGAAGCATCGGTGTAAGGAAATAAGAGCGATTGCCAAAAAATAAATAAATATAGGGTAAAAGAAAAAAAAAACAACAAAAACTGTAATCTAGATCTGGTCTATGTCCACAAGAGGGCAGCACGATTTGGAAACAAGTATAGATTGCAGGGTTATCGTAATATCTCATTCAGGGTTCCAGCAAATGGAAATATTTACTTTTTTGGATATTTTAGAAGCCCCCAAAAATATCAGTTTACTGACATCCGCATATGAGAATCTGAATGTGGTGAAGTAGTGAATCTGGATTTATTCAGGAGACGTAGGATGTGCGTTATTTTATCTGAACTTCATGTTCTTACGCTAGAGTAAAGCTTTTCGGGTAATTTAATACCGAAATGAAATATTTTTGGTACATGAACGATGTAGAACAAAATGTTTACGGTGTCTTATGATTACAATTAAATGGCGTTACTGGGGAAAGTAAGGGTTCTCCCTTAGTAGGTTCTTGTGATCAGATGCTGCTGAGACCTTGTCTACATAGAGAGTAGCATATACATAAGTACAGAGTTATATATATATATATATATATATATATATATATAGACATGAGTTGCTTTGGCAGGTATGGACAAAAATGGTGTAAAGTAAGAATGTTTTCAGAATTAGAAGTGTTACTTGTTGGCAGCACTATTTTTATCAATTAACAAAGTGCAAAGTGAATAAACAAAAGAGAGCTCTAAATAATTCAATATTTGGTGTGAACGCCCTTTGCCTTCAAAACATCATCAATTCTTCTAGGTTGACTTGCACAAAGTGAGGGGTTTTGTAGGATTATAGTCAGGTGTAGGATAATCCCCCTTTACCAAAGAAGTGGTAATTATCATCATTTTCATATGTAAGTTGAAATACAGTCATCAACTGAAACAACTGTGTAGGAGGCTTAAAACTGGGTGAGGAATAGCCAAACTCTGCTATTAAGGTGAGGTTGTGGAAGACAATGGCAACAGGTGCTCCAGACTGATGAGTCAAAATATGAAGTATTTGGCTGTAAAAGAAGGCAGTTTGTTTGATGAAGGGCTTGAAAGCAGTACAATAATGAGTGTCTGCAGGCAGCAGTGAAGCATGATGGAGAGCGGTACAATAATCAGTGTCTGCATGCAACAGTGAAGAATGGTGGAGAGCGGTACAATGATGAGTGTCTGCAGGTAACAGTGAAGCATGGTGGAGAGCAGTA
Source organism: Eleutherodactylus coqui (assembly GCF_035609145.1). Classification (NCBI taxonomy): domain Eukaryota; kingdom Metazoa; phylum Chordata; class Amphibia; order Anura; family Eleutherodactylidae; genus Eleutherodactylus; species Eleutherodactylus coqui. Next base: position 109,078,833 of record NC_089847.1, read on the forward strand.
CAATAATGAGTGTCTGCAGGCAGCAGTGAAGCATGATGGAGAGCGGTACAATAATCAGTGTCTGCATGCAACAGTGAAGAATGGTGGAGAGCGGTACAATAATCAGTGTCTGCATGCAACAGTGAAGCATGGTGGAGAGCAGTACAATAATGAGTGTCTGCAGGCAGCAGTGAAGCATGGTGGAGAGCAGTACAATAATGAGTGTCTGCAGGCAGCAGTGAAGCATGGTGGAGAGCAGTACAATAATGAGTGTCTGCAGGCAGCAGTGAAGCATGGTGGAGAGCAATACAATAATGAGTGTCTGCAGCAGCAGTGAAGCATGGTGAAGAGGAGTACAATAATGAGTGCCTGCAGATTGCAGTGAAGCATGCTGAAGGGAAGTACAATAATGAATGTCTGCAGACATCAGTGAAGCATGGTGGGGAGCAGTACAATAATGAGTGTCTGCAGGTAACAGTGAAGCATGGTGGACAGCAGTACAATAATGAGTGTCTGCATGCAACAGTGAAGCATGGTGGAGAGCAGTACAATGAGTGTCTGCAGGTAGCAGTGAAGCATGGTAAAGAGGAGTACAATAATGAGTGTCTCAAGATTGCAGTGAAGCATGGTGGAGAGCAGTACAATGAGTGTCTGCAGGTAGCAATGAAGCATGATGGAGAGCGGTTCAATAATGAGTGTCTGCAGGCAGCAGTGAAGCATGGTGGGGAGTGGTACAATAATGAGTGTCTGCAGGTAGAAGTGAAGCATGGTGGGTAGCAGTACAATAATAAGTGGCTGCATGCAGCAGGGAAGCATGTTAGTGAGTGGTACAAAAATGAGTGTCTGCAGGCAGCAATGAAGAATGGTGGAGGTTCCTTGCACGTTTAGGGCTGCATTTCAGCAAATGGAGTTAGTGATTTGGAGATAAATGGTGTCCTCAATGTTAACAAATACAGGCAGATACTTATCCGTCATGCAGTGCCTTCAGCGAGGCATCTGATTGGCTCCAAGTTCATTCTGCAGCAGGACAAGGACCCCAAACATCCAGCCGGTGTCATTAAGAACTATCTATAGAATAAAGAAGAACAAGGAGTCCTGGAAGCGATGATACGGCCCCACAGAGTCCTGATCTCAGCACCATCCAGTATGTCTGGAATTAACTGCAGAAACAAATGAATTTGAGCAAGCTACATTCACGGAAGATGAGACCCCCACCCATCAGACTTTTATCATCTACCCTATGGATAGGTGATGAGGTGAATCTTGATACAACCCCTTTAAGTCTTCTGCTTTTGAACACCTGAAAGGACATCATACCCTCAGCATGCTGTGTTTTCACAAAATCACCACTGACCCTAGCAGTGCTACAAACCAAAATGCTGTATATTTAGACAACATTCTCATCTGCTACCTTCTAAGTCTCTACCTATACGTTTACAGCAAATCAGAATTCTAGACATTGCACCCCTTACTAATTAAGAGCTTCTACCCAACACCAAAACTCTATGAGAATCCTTTCCATGGCAAATTCATTTTCGAACTTCCTTGTAGTAAGTTGGGTTTATTTTGCTGATTTCCTCTAGGATGCAGCAAGAAGCCAAACTAACTGCGTTGCTTTTGTTACGTTAATTTGGCACCACCTGTTGGCCACATACTAAAATACAGTGGACCTCATTTATGACATTTTTGAAGAAAAGTGAAGACAAAAACTCAAGGGGTTGTCATAGTTACCAAGTACTTTTTCAATTATCAATCCTCAGGTCACTATGCTCTAAATTTAACCAATGCGCCATGATGCTAAATAGATTACAACAGGCGCCAAGTGTTAACTTGGCATTTGCTCCCATGTATATGACATACTTTATTTACCAAATATTTTTTGATTAGTGTGAGTCAATCCAAGGGACTTATTTTGTGCACAAGCCAATCTCCCACGTATACTTTTTTCATATGTGACCACCCACTGGAACGGATTCTTTCATAGCGAATCTAGATCGCTAATTAATACCCACAACAATCCGAGGCAACTGCATTTTATAATAAACATCTGCTCATCTCTTTTAATTTTAATGCACATTTAATAAGCCGTAGGAACAGATGCTTGGTCATTGACAACAATATAATGTAATGGTGCCAATCAAAATGTACAACGGTGTAAACAAGCATATAGGTTCTGATAGCAAAGAGTAATTACTAATAGGATGAAAATGATACTAGTAACATATACGAATGGTATTAGAGATGGGAAGCTGATATGAAAAAAGGACCTTTTATTTAAATAATCATCTTGCTTGTCCTATTTTGTTGCATTGCGACCTAGAATTAGAATGGATTGGGGGGGGGGGGGGGCGTACCATTTGATTTATACAGCTTACTGACCACTTTAAAACTTCCAAAGATTTTTACTGGGACCCAAACAATAATTAAGACAAAAACACAGAGAAGTTGAAGGTATAGAATTATGGTAGAATTTTGGCTGGGGAGTGCACACCTAAATTGTGCATCAATATACAGAGCAATGTAAGTGAATGGGGTTTTAACGAAGCCCTAATAGGAGGGCTAGGACAGGGGGGAGCTAAGTTCTGTTCCTCCCCCTCCCATTGCAAACAGTGCGAGGGGCATGAGCTTAGTGCACTAGCTCCCGACCAGACCTGCCTCCTCCCCTTGCAGATAGGGACAGTGTATATTGGCTGGGCGTGAAAACCCGACCGATATACGCCTGTCTGAATAAGCCCAAAAGTAAACATGCAGCAGATTTTCAAACCCATAGCATGCTTTATCTGTCACAGAAAAGGGATGGATTTTCACTGCAGATTTTAATGAATGAGTTAATTCTGCCCAATCCACAATGGAATCAGCACCAAAGTCTACAAGAAAGTCAACTACGGGTTCTTCAAGTCATGCCACAATTCTCAACTGGATGGAGTTGTTGGCTTTGATTAGACTATTCCAAGACATTTCCATGTTTCTCCTTAGCCCCCTCCAATATAGCTTTAGCAGTATGTTTATGGTCATTGTCATGCTGGAAGGTCAAGCTCTGCCCCAGTCTCACATTTCTGGTAGGCTAAAATAGGTTTCCTTAAGAATTGCTCTATATTTACAGCCATCCATCTTCCCATCAATCTTGGCCAGTTTTTGCAAATGAAAAGTATCCCCAGTGCATGATGCCACCACCACCATGCTTCACTGTGAGGATAAGCCATGGTAGTGGTGGCATCATATATAAGGGGGAATTTACTATGGCTTCTACTACAGAATTCTGGCATTAGAAAATTCCAAATTTTGTTGCAAGACCCACATTTTTATTGTTTTTACGTTACCCTCGGAGGACTAGCTCATTGATCATGTATAATTGATGCCAGAACCTGGTGTAAATTATGCCAGAAACGGACACCAGGTTGGAATTGGCGTACATTTCCATGTAGACAATTGGAGGTGCCAAGATGCACTTAGTACATGAAGTGAAGTGAGCCCCTTCACATATTAGGTGTATCATGCATCGGGGATATTATGCTGAGGCTGGCATTGGAAACGCCAGTCTTAGTAAATTCCCCCGATGTTTCCTATGATGGCCAAAAAGTTCAGTTAGTCTCATCTGACCTTCTTCCATGTATTTGGATAGTTGGACACAAGCTGTTTGGAGCGCTGAAAATGTGTTTTCTTTAAGCAATGTCTTTTTTTCTGACCGCTCTTCCATAAAGCTCCACTCTGTGGAATCTACAGCTCATCGTGGTCCAATAAACATCCATCTTCCATCTATACTACGGATCTTTGATGTTTCTTCAGTTATTGCTATGTAATAAGGTAAGTGGCTTGCACAAAAACTCTGCTCCCTCTGGTCTAGAATCTGGCCAGGAGGGGAAGCAGGAAGAGCAGAGATTCCAGTGTGGAGCTGCTGAGGAGGTTCTGTGATGCAGGCAGGGACTTGGCTAGCATGTTAACCCCCAGAAGAAGTCCATTGGCAGGGGGGTTGGTGGTCTGAGGAAGCGAGATCACCCTCCCCCTACACCCACTCTGGACTGAGCTGAAAGGCTCAGGAACTTTCTAGGTTCTGCAAGGAGCCCTTAACATAAAGATAAGATCAGCCTCACTGTGTTTGAGAAGAGCACCCCCTGTGGGTGGGTGTGGCAGCAGCAGCAGGGGGTGCTTCACAGAGTTGCAGAGTCTGTGTACAGAGAAGCAGCCACTGATTTCGTGGCAGAGAGCCCAAGAGCAACCAGGAGATTTACATCGGGGCAGCCTATGCAGGTGAAAAGCGGCAAGAGCAGCTGCCTTCTCATACAGAGGCCTGGATCTAAGACTGAAGCAGGCTGTGCGTGACCAGATCCGTGGGCTTGGGAAATTGTCAGGGCTGCCACAGGATTAAGAGAAGTGCAAGCATCTGGTACGAGAGCCCTGATGACCTGGTGGGCCAAAGAAAGGAACCCGATGACTAGGGGCCAAGGTATGACAAAAGGGTCCTGATGATAAGGGACTAAAGGACAGGCCTGAATGCGATAGCCTGCGATAGACAGAGTTTGGAGCTGTGTAGCAAAAATGGTGGATAAGGCAGTATCAGGACAATAGACATTGTTGCAGCATTAGGATATAAGTAAAGCTTGGCCTCAGACTGGTATGCACACCACAGGATTTTAGTTTAGTTGCAGGCCCGAGAATAGGTTTATTGACGGGAGTGTTAGTTTAATATGAGTTAATGTGTGTGATATATATGATGTAAGGGTGCAGTAAAACACCTGCTTTACAAAGAAAGAATGTGATGTAGTCAGAATCAGGCCTGTGTAGTGTTGTTATAGTGGACGTCTAAGACATCGGGCATCTCGATGAAGAGGCACAGCCTCTACGGGAGAGAAAAAGGTCTTAGCTACATGTAAAAGTTGTTATGATTAGTGATGAGCGAGCATACTCGCTAAGGGCAATTGCTCGAGCGAGCATTGTCCTTAGCGAGTACCTGCCCACTCGAGCAAAAAGGTTCGGCTGCCGGTGGCGGGCTGGGAGCTGCGGGGGAGAGCGGGGAGGAACGGAGGGGAGATCTCTCTCTCCCTCTCCCCCCCTTTCCCCCTGCTCACTGCCGCAACTCACCGCTCCCCCGCGCCGGCAGCCGAACCTTTTCTCTCAAGCGGGCAGGTACTCGCTAAGGGCAATGCTCGCTCGAGCAATTGCCCTTAGCGAGTATGCTCGTTCATCACTAGTTATGATCAATGGTCAGCTGAAGTGAGCAGGTCGATTACTGTGGCCCAGAACAAGTCAGACTTAATGTGCCAAAAACATTGGTGATATATTGGTCATACCGTATGACGGTTCTAGTATAATTTTCTCATGCAAACTGTAAGCACCATTCTCTGCTAAGCAACGTTCAAGAATCATGTACTCTCCAATAGAGGGAAAACCCATTTGTCACCGCCACGCTATAGTACAAACCATCTGTTACAGTTGGTGTCTATGTTGAATCTCTGATTAATTCCCTCCTTGCCTGGTCTGTGAGCTTTGTTGGCAGCCTTCTCTTGTAGGGTTTTTAGTTGCACCATATTCATTCCATTGTACTATAATGGATTAAATGTTGCTCTTTGGGATGTTCAAAGTTTGGATATTTTTATATAACAACCCTGATATATACTTTTCCACAACTTTCTCTCTGACCTGTTTGTATAGCTCCTTGGTCTTCATGTTGGTTGTCTAGTGCAGTGTTCCCCAACTCCAGTCCTCAGGGACCGCCAACAGGTCATGTTTTCGGGATTTCCTCAGTGTTGCACAGGTGATGTAATTATGGTCAGTGCCTCAGACATTGCCACAGGTGTTCTTACTATAGGATATCCTGAAAACATGACCTGTTGGTGGTCCCTGGAGACTGGAGTTGGGGACCCCTGGTCTAGTGGTGTCACAGACTCAGGGGCTCATGTGGCATTTTGATTGCACACAGGGGGACCTTATTCAGCTAATTATGTTACTTCTCAGGTTAATTTGTTGGACCAGAACTTATTTAGGGGCTTTATAGCAAAGTGGGTGATTACATATGCACTCACAACTTTTCAGATTTTATATATTTATTTTTTAAACAAGTTTATGTTTTTCATTCCACTGCATCAATTTGGACTATTTTGTTAGGTTCATTACAAAAAAAAATTAAAATCCCTTTTAGGGCTGATTTCCAGGAGCGTATATTGGCTAGATTTCACAGCTGGCCGATATACGCTTCCATCTGAGCATTCCCCCCCTTCCCTCCCCCTCACCATCTCTCTGCCTCCCCTCCAAATGGTTTGCAATGGGAGTGAGTGGGACAGGGGGCAGAGCTAAGCTCCCGCCCCTCCCCGCCCCTTGTCTATAGCCAGCAATAGGAGTGGGCGGGGCAGAACGGAGCTTAGCTCCACCCCTCCCATTGCAAATGCTGGAGTGGAGGAGAGAGGCAGAGAGCCAGTGAGGGGGAAAAAACGCTGACCTATATACGCTCATGTAAATAAGCCCATAATTCCCGGCTGCAATGAAACAAAACAGGGAAAGGGGAGTTAATATTTTTTGCAAAATACTGTAAACACACAGTTTTTCCTATTTATAGTAACTTTTCTGAAAAAAAATATTTTAAAATAGCAGTTTTTACTCTTTCCACTGGAGCACACAATAGGCTGATACTTCCAGCTTTCTGCAACTCACTGTTATCTTTACTGTATAGTCTAGGATAGAATCAGCAGAGTCATCTCATTATTAACAGAGTGTCGGGGATGTAATGACAGTTCTATGCTGGAGGCAGAGAAGGCAAAATAGCAACACTATATACAAAGATGCAGTACTGCATGCATCTTCTCTGTCAATGCATGGGCTCTGGAGGAAGGGCTTCTACTTTACTACTCTCTCAAACGTATTAGGCTGCTCTTACACATGCGTTCAAAGTCACATCAAAAACCGCTTTTTACTTCAATTTTGCGCAGCATTTTCGAACGCATGTTACAGCGTTTGACAGCAGTTTTTAATGCATCTCATCATTGTGATGGGTGATGAGGTGCGTTAAAAAGCACAAAAATAGGGCAGACAGCGCTCGAAAATTGAGCGCTGGTCTATGCAGCCCCATTTAAATCAACGAAAGCGTTGTACCATGGTTAGCATAAGGTTTGAAACGCTACACTAATCATGGTAAAAAGCGGGTCATGTGAGAGCAGCCTAAGAGTTTAACATTTCTCTGTCAATTAACTACAATTCCTTATAGCTGCCATAAAGCCCACTCATTTTTCTTTCTAGGTATTGTAATGACACTGGCTGGACACAAGATGACAATGTTGGACTTCACCTATAGCAGTCACTTTTCCTGGGTACTCACAGTGTCTCCGACTACTCACATACCCCCAGGACTTATATTAGGGCTGAACTGTGTAACAACTGGACAGTCGAATGAACAGTTATACGAAATACATATCAACATTGGTTGGTAGCAAAAAATGCAAGAATAGGAACTTGGCAATAAGAAATAACCACAAGAATAAAACTATACTGAAAAGTAAAGTTAAACTAGAAACAGGACACTGAAAGCACTGAAGGAATACTGAATTAATACATACAGAGTTTACACTATAACCAGCAACACATTGCAGAAGCCACAAATATTTAACTAAAATGAGCCTGAACTGGAGCAGTGTGGTTAGCTGACCCACTGTAATGGATCTGCTGTGGGACTGTTGCATAGTAATGGCCCCAACAGTACACTAGTAGATATGAGAATTCCTGCTGACTATAACATGAAAGTCATTTAGAAAGGGAGCATGTGTCTTTGTGTCTCTGATACATCCAAGTGTATGCGGGTCCTTGGGAGTAATGCTGAGCAAACCAAAATGATGAAACCCTGTTTCAGGTTAAACATTTTTAAACTTTCAGTTCAGCATAATCCTTGGGAGGTTTGCTCAGTTGAACCTTCTTACTTGGTCCTAGGCTGACAGCTTCTCCCCTTTACAGTGTGCCCACTCCCTGCTGGGTCCAATGCAATGACAAGGTCTCAGTGCATTGGGTGTAGGGTACTATGTGTCACCACCCAATGCATTGAAGCCCTACAATACATTGGTTCAAGCAGGAAGTGAAGGAGAGAAGCTGTCAGCATAGAACGGCCTCTCCATACACAACACACCGCCAGGGGACAGATGAGTAGAGGAAGAAGAAATGTGATAAACACTAGCACTGTGGAAAGATGTGCAGATGTGAGGCACAGGAGGAATGATATTTAAGACTGAATAACATGTATAAAGCAGGCTTCAAGTGTTAAAATGGTAACAGCTGTGACTGCAGATGCTCTGTAGAGAACAGTACAGACACAGCTGGAGCTCTCTCTTCTACCTCTTCTGCCATGCAATGAGGTGAATATGGATTTCCCTAACAACCTCCTAGCAACACATTTACCTTACTGCATAGCAGAAGAGGCGTTTTTAAGAAAAAATGTACAGAAAAGGCTAATAAAACATTGCAAAAAAATGCTTAGAATCGCCTATTTGGTACATTAAAAAAAAAAAAAAAAAATAAAATGAGGATTACACTTTAACCACTTTCCACTCAAACCAGTTTCAGCCTATGTGACCAGCCCCAATTTTTCAAATGTGACATGTTTCACTTTATGTGGTAATAACTGTGGAATTCTCTTACGTGTTCAAGTGATTCTGTGACTGTTTTTTGTGAAACATTCTACTTTATATCCACGGTAAATTTAGTTGGCATTTTTCAAGTTTATTTAGAAAAGAATCCAAAATTGTGAAAAAGTTTGGAATTATTTTCTGCTTGTAATACAGATAGTCATTAGAGATGAGCGAGCATACTCGCTAAGGGCAATTACTCGAGCGAGCATTGTCCTTAGCGAGTACCTGCCCGCTCGGAAGAAAAGATTCGGGTGCCAGCGGGGGGTGGGGAGCGGCAGGGGAGAGCGGGGGGGAAACGGAGGGGAGATCTCTCTCTCCCTCTCTCCCACCGGCTCCCTCCTGCTCCCTCCCGCAACTCACAGCTCCCCCGCACCCTAAGGTACTCGCTAAGGGCAATGCTCGCTCGAGTAATTGCTCTTAGCGAGTATGCTCGCTCATCTCTAATAGTCATACATCACAAATAGTTAATGGATAACATTTATCATCATTCCATGTTATGTGGGCATCATTTTTTAACTTTCCTTTTTATGAGATGAGCTGCCTGATTTCCAAGATGAAGGGGTCGGACGCATCAGTGCTTTGTCACTGCAATACCTGTGACTGGCTGTCACAGCCATCACATGCCTGAAGACTAGAGATGAGCGAGCACCCAAATGCTCGGGTCCGCGTTATTCGAGTCGAGCTTTTCGGAAAATTCGAGAGCTCTACTTGAGTAACGAACCCCATTGTCTCTCTCTCTGTTTCCCTGCCTGCCAGCCCCAAAAATTGCCATTGACACGCGCACTGCGTCGTGGTGGGGAGGAGCCAAAATAGGTCCGTCACAGCAGGGAGGAGCCAAAAACTGGGGCGGGGTCGAACACGGCGTAATGCTCGTTCGAGTAACGAGCACCATCGAGTACGCTAATACTCGAACAAGCATCAAGCTCGGCAGAGTATGTCCGCTCAACTCTACTGAAGACCACACTGATTGGTCTCCAGGCACAGCTCTGTGATCTGAGCTGTCCTTAAACTCTCAGATCACAGAGCTCCTGGACAGATGTAGGAGGATCCTCTTCAAGGATGGTTTAAAATGTCCTTGTAAAGATAGATAAGGACTGCCTGGACATTTATAGTCTATGGGCATTCCTGAAGGGGTTAGCATTGCAATTCAGTATGATCATCTCAATCTCAATAAGTGATCTGCAGAAGAATATAGAAAATATGAGGCCTAAACAATCTTTGTACCAAATGGTCTTCTGTAATCGATAACTTCTCGGCTTTTGATTTAGATCTTGCGGTGAATTGGATATTAAAAAAAATTGAAGAACGATGAAAGTCGAAAATGAAGGGAATCGAAACGCCTTTAATCTAGAATCTATCCTTTCTGGCCTAATATGCCTATATAGAAAAAAAGCCCTATCTGATGATAGTTGTATTTTAATTATTGTAATACCATATCTATCCACAATGTGAAATGTTAAGGCGGGGCATAACTATAAAGGGTGCAGGGGATGCGGTTGCACCCGGGTCCAGGAGCCTTAGGGGGCCCATAAGGCCTCTCTTCTCCATATAGGGAGCTCAGTACTATGAATAAAGCATTATAGTTGGGGGCCCTGTTACAGGTTTTGCATTGGGGCCCAGAAGCTTCAAGTTATGTCTCTGTGCAGCATGGTTTAGGTATGGGTAGATAGATAGATAGATAGATAGATAGATAGATAGATAGATAGATAGATAGATAGATAGATAGATAGATAGATAGATAGATAGATATGAGATAGATATGCGATAGATAGATAGATAGATAGATAGATAGATAGATAGATAGATAGGAGATAGATAGATAGATAGATATATAGATAGATAGATAGGAGATAGATAGATAGATATATAGATAGATAGATAGGAGATAGATAGATTGATAGATAGATATGAGATAGGTAGATAGATAGATAGATAGATAGATATGAGATAAATAGATAGATAGATAGATAGAAGATAGATAGATAGAAGATAGATAGATAGATAGATAGATAGATAGATAGATAGATAGATAGAAGATAGATAGATGAATAGATATGAGATAGATAGATAGAAGATAGATAGATATGAGATAGATAGATAGATAGATAGATAGATATGAGATAGATATGCGATAGATAGATAGATATGAGATAGATAGATATGAGATAGATAGATAGATAGATAGATAGATAGATATGAGATAGATAGATAGATAGATAGATAGATGATAGATAGATAGTTAGATAGAAGATAGATAGATAGCTCGCTCGTATATGTTTGTTCTTTGCAAAACATTTAGATTGCAATATAATTTTGTCAGCAGTACCCTACTGATCATCAGCCGGAGTCAGGCCTATGTTGGTTATTAACAACTCCGTCATTAATAAGGCAGAGCTATCTGAGATCAATACAGATGTACAAAGGGGGCACATAGCAGTAACCTATTGGAGTACTCCTGGGGTTGCATTCTTCTATGTGGATGTTCTTTGAGGGGCACAAAGCATGATTATATTGCTGTAACTACAAGTCATGTGTCTAGGGAATTCTGTAAGTTTAATAAAGCCAGGAGTGAAATGTCTTTGCTTTGGATTGGATTGGACATTGATTTATTTTTGCATATACTGCCTAAAAGAAACATTTCCATATCAGCTACAGGGAATTTGGGCTATTTTTTAAAATAATGTGGTTATTTTTGTAGTAACATTGTGCTGTAAGTAAAAAGACTTCAGTGGAAGATTGGGAGAAGTACTGAGAAAGGTTCAGCTTGGTTCAAAGTAAGAGAATTCCAGTCAGAGCAGGATGTATAACAGGAGGCATCGCTCTCATTGATTTCAATGGGAGTGAAGTCGTCTATTACACTTCTGGCCTTAACCACCAATGATAACATCTAGCCCTGCCTGCCAGGTGAGTAGCTAAAGGTTCATGGGCTCAGGTGCAAATGTTTATCTTGGAGCCCCAAACTTCTCCTAACCCCTTCCGCTGCTTTGACAGTGTGGCAGAGCATCAGCTGATTGGTGTGATCCCGATTGGTGGATCCCCACTGATCAACTTTTTAAAACGACCCTGGACAAACAAAGATGGCCACACTAGCCTCTTTGACTACCAGATGCACACTGTGTATTATTACACATCATTAGCCTAAGACTAGTGTTGAGCGATTATTGAAATAATTGTGAATCAAGACTCCTGATTCCGACTTCCATTAAAATCCATGGACACAGCCCTTTTTTTCCCATTCTCAGTTCCCTGCCCCTTTAAAAAATTGTAACTCTTTTATTCAATCATCAACGCAGCTGTATGAGGGCTTGCTTTTTGCAGGACGAGTTGTATTCTTCAATGGTACTGTATAATGTACCATATAATGTACTAAAAAACTTTTAAAAAATTCTAAGTGGAGTGAAATGGGTAAAAAAAAATCTGCCATCTTTGGGTGCATCTTGTTTCTACAGTGTAAATACAAATGACCAGTTGACTTTATTCTATGGGTACGATTACTATGATACCAAATGTATATAGTTTGGTTTTGCAATACTACTTTTATTTTCTTTCGAAAGATATTTAATTTTTTTAATTATTTTCTGCCGCCATCTTCTGTCGGCCATAACTTTTTTATTCTCCCTGAACATAGGGTTCATTTTTCGCGCACATTCTATAGTTTCTATTGGTATTGTTTTGGAGTACATAGGTCTTTTTTATCACTCTTTATTACATTTTTTTCTTGGAGAAAGGGTAACCAAAAAAGCGCAATTCTAGCGTAATTTTTGTTTTCCTGATGACGTTCACCATGTGGGGTAAATAATGCATTACTTTGATAGATCGGACTTTTACAAATGCAATGATATCAAATATGTTTTTTTTTATTTTATTATTTAGATTCTTTTATTATAAGTTTGGCAAAACTTTTTAAAACTAATTTTTATAGTTTTTCTTTTAGTCCCCATAGGGGACAAGAACTTGCAATGCTTTAATCGCTCCTGCAGTATGATGTAATGCCATAGCATTAAATTACACCGCAATCTAACAGGCAGTCCATCGAGCCATGCCACTAGCTTGATAGGCAATCTACAATGGCAACCGTTGGGGCTTTCAGAAGGCCCCCGGCTACCATGGCAACCGCATGGCAACCCAGGATATTATCATGGGGGGGAGGGCAATGCGGGACCCTGAACGTCGATCGGGGCATTTAAATGTCAGAATTTAAAGGGTTAACAGCTCTGATCAGTGGTGCGGCTTTTCGAAGCTGTTGCGGGCAGGTGTCGGCTGTCAGAAACATCGAGCATCTGCATTGTATAGAGTGGGATCGACCCGTGATCCCCCTCCATACATCCTCGGAACCTGCAGGATTTAAATGTACGTCCTGTAATGTTAAGGGGTTAATTTGCCTTACAAAATGTCCCTGGAGCAATAGTGGTGATGGTGGCAGTGGCCCAGTTGTTAGCACTGCTGCCCTGCAGTGGTGGGGTCCCAGACTCAAATCCCCATCAAGGTCAGATTCAAACCTAGAAATACAACACTGCAAGGCAGCAGCACCAAGCCAATATACCTGTCCCTTCTGATTCAAGCAGAAAGCCAATTTGTGGGCGATTTTTGCTAAAAATCAGATTGGGATGATAAGACTGTCGCTATCGCTCGGCGAAAATATAGCTGTTCTGCATAAGCAAACAGCTGTATTGTTCTCGGCGATTACAGCTCGTGTCCCGCTGTGAACTACCAGTGGGACATCAGCTCTAAGAATCTTATCAGTACTGCCAACTGTGATGCACCGCTGATAAGAGTTATCGCTCAATTCTAGAAAACTAGAATTGAGCGAGGAATGAATCATGCATAGAGATGAGCGAACGTACTCGTCCGAGCTTGATACTCGTTCGAGTATTAGCGTGTTCGAGATGCTCGTTACTCGTAACGAGTACCACGCGATGTTCGAGTTACTTTTACTTCCATCTCTGAGACGTTAGCGCGCTTTTCTGGTGAATAGAAAGACAGGGAAGGCATTACAACTTCCCCCTGCGACGTTAAAGCCCTATACCACCCCCCTGCAGTGAGTGGCTGGCGAAATAAGGTGTCACCCGAGTATATAAATCGGCCCCTCCCGCGGCTCGCCACAGATGCGTTCTGACAGAGATCAGGGAAAGTGCTGTCTTGCTGGAGTTGCTATAGGGAGAGTGTTAGGAGTATTTCAAGAACCCCAACGGTCCTTCTTAGGGCCACATCTAACCGTGTGCAGTAGTGTGGAGACTGCTTTTTGCAGTGTTGCACATTTTTTTTTTTGTATATCGGCCGTGCAGAGCATTGTGCCCTGCAGTAATTATACATAGTCCAGGGCCAGTAGTGGTGGTGAGGCAGGGACAGAAGACATATATTGTGAGGCAGGGACAGAAGACATATTTATTGAATATAGGCAGTGGGCCTTTCCAAAAACATTTGGGAAAAAAAATCTATTTGGGCTGCCTGTGACCGTCCTCAGTGTACTGGGTCTGTGCTGGGGGTAGTTGTCCTAATTCATACGCAGCCAGCTAAGTGTTACAGCAGGCTTGAGCAAAATTATTTCCTGGCTCTGTGTTGGCTGTTACATCACCGCTGTATTCCAGTCCACAGTGCAACAGTCTGCAGTTATTTTACATACTCCAGGGCCAGTAGTGGTGACGCAGAGAGAGAAGACATATACAGTGTATATAGGCAGTGGGTCTTTCCAAAAACATTTGGGAAAAAAATATATTTGGGCTGCCTGTGACTGTCCTCAGTGTACTGGGTCTGTGCTGGGGGTAGTTGTCCTAATTCATAGGCAGCCAGCTAAGTGTTACAGCAGGCTTGCGCAAAATTATTTCCTGGCTCTGCTGTGCGTTCCGTAAGCGAAGTCAGCCTCCAACCACAGGCCAATAAGTGGCACATTTAATTACAGCGTTCTGTTTCTGCACTACTGGTAATACAGCATGCTGAGGGGTAGGGGTAGGCCTAGAGGACGTGGACGCGGGCGAGGACGCGGAGGCCCAAGTCAGGGTGTGGGCACAGGTCGAGCCAGTGCGGTGGCCAGGGGTAGAGGCAGGGCCAGACCGAATAATCCACCAACTGTTTCCTAAAGCGCCCCCTCGCGCCATGCCACCCTGCAGAGGTCAAGGTGCTCTACGGTGTGGCAGTTTTTCACAGAGACGCCTGATGACCGACGAACAGTGGTGTGCAACCTTTGTCGCGCCAAGATCAGCTGGGGAGCCACCACCACCAGCATGCGCAGGCATATGATGGCCAAGCACCCCACAAGGTGGGACGAAGGCAGTTCACCGCCTCCGGTTTGCACCACTGCCTCTCCCCCTGTGCCCCAACCTGCCACTGAGATCCAACCCCCCTCTGAGGACACAGGCACTACCGTCTCCTGGCCTGCACCCACACCCTCACCTCCGCTGTCCGCGGCCCCATCCAGCAATGTCTCTCAGCGCAGCGTCCAGACGTCGCTAGCGCCACTGTTTGAGCGCAAGTGCAAGTACGCCGCCACGCACCCGCACGCTCAAGCGTTAAACGTGCACATTGCCAAATCGATCAGCCTGGAGATGCTGCCGTATAGGCTTGTGGAAACGGAGGCTTTCAAAAACATGATAGCGGCGGCGGCCCCGTGCTACTCGGTTCCCAGTTGCCACTACTTTTCCCGATGTGCCGTCCCAGCCCTGCACGACCACGTCTCCCGCAACATTGTACGCGCCCTCACCAACGCGGTTACTGCCAAGGTCCACTTAACAACGGACACGTGGACAAGCACAGGCGGGCAGGGCCACTATATCTCCCTGACGGCACAGTGGGTGAATTTAGTGGAGGCTGGGACAGAGTCAGAGCCTGGGACCGCTCACGTCCTACCCACCCCCAGAATTGCGGGCCCTAGCTCGGTGCTGGTATCTGCGGCGGTGTATGCTTCCTGCACTAAACCACCCTCCTCCTCCTCCAACGCAACCTCTGTCTCGCAATCAAGATGTGTCAGCAGCAGCAGCACGTCGCCAGCAGTCGCTGTCGCGCGGCGCGGCAGCACAGCGGTGGGCAAGCGTCCGCAGGCCGTGCTGAAACTACTCAGCTTAGGAGAGAAGAGGCACACGGCCCACGAACTGCTGCAGGGTCTGATAGAGCAGACCGACCGCTGGCTTTCGCCGCTGAGCCTCCAACCGGGCATGGTCGTGTGTGACAACGGCCGTAACCTGGTGGCGGCTCTGCAGCTCGGCAGCCTCACGCACGTGCCATGCCTGGCCCACGTCTTTAATTTGGTGGTTCAGCGCTTTCTGAAAAGCTACCCACACTTGTCATACCTGCTCGGAAAGGTGCGCCGGGTCGTCGCACATTTCCGCAACTCCAAGACGGACGCTACCACCCTGCGGACCCTGCAACATCGGTTTAATCTGCCACCGACTGCTGTGCGACATGCCCACACGGTGGAACTCTACGCTCCACATGTTGGCCAGACTCTATGAGCAGCGTAGAGCTATAGTGGAATACCAACTCCAACATGGGCGGCGTAGTGGGAGTCAGCCTCCTCAATTCTTTACAGAAGAGTGGGTCTGGTTGGCAGCCATCTGCCAGGTCCTTGGAAACTTTGAGGAGTCTACCCAGATGGTGAGCGGGGATGCTGCAATCATTAGCGTCACCATTCCTCTGCTATGCCTCTTGAGAAGTTCCCTGCAAAGCATAAAGGCAGACGCTTTGCACTCGAAAATGGAGGCGGGGGAAGACAGTATGTCGCTGGATAGTCAGAGCACCCTCATGTATATATCTCAGCGCGTTGAGGAGGAGGAGGAGGGGGAGGAGCATGAGGAGGAGGGGAAAGAGACATCTTGGCCCACTGCCGAGGGTACCCATGCTGCTTGCCTGTCATCCTTTCAGCGTGTATGGCCGGAGGAGGAGGAGGATCCTGAAAGTGATCTTCCTAGTGAGGACAGCCATGTGTTGCGTACAGGTACCCTGGCACACATGGCTGACTTCATGTTAGGATGCCTTTCTCGTGACCCTCACTTTACACGCATTCTGGCCACTACGGATTACTGGGTGTACACACTGCTCGACCCACGGTATAAGGAGAACCTTTCCACTCTCATTCCCGAAGAGGAAAGGGGTTCGAGAATGATGCTATACAACAGGGCCCTGGTGGACAAACTGATGGTAAACTTCCCATCCGACAGCGTTAGTGGCAGAAGGCGCAGTTCTGAGGGCCAGGTAGCAGGGGAGGCGCAGAGATCAGGCAGCATGTACAGCTCAGGCAGGGGAACATTCTCCAAGGCCTTTGCCAGCTTTATGGCTCCCCAGCAAGACTGTGTCACCGCTCCCCAGTCAAGGCTGAGTTGGCGGGAGCATTGTAAAAGGATGGTGTGGGAGTACGTAGCCGATCGCACGACCGTCCTCGGTGACGCCTCTGCCAACTACAACTACTGGGTGTCGAAGCTGGACACGTGGCCTGAACTCACGCTGTATGCCCTGGAGGTGCTGTCTTGTCAGAGAGGGTGTTAGTGCGGCTGGGGAAATCATCACGGATAAGCGTACCCGCCTGTCAACCGACAGTGCCGACAGGCTTACACTCATCAAGATGAACAAAGCCTGGATTTCCCCAGACTTCTCTTCTTCACCAGCGGACAGCAGCGATACCTAAGCAATACGTAGACTGCACCCGCGGATGGAAGCATCGTTCTCTATCACCATCCAAAACAGGGACCTTTTCGCTTCATCTATCTGTGTATAATATTCCTCCTCCTCCTCCTCCTGAAACCTCACATAATCACGCCGAACGGGCAATTTTTCTTAGGCCCACAAGGCTCAGTCATATAATTTTTCTAAACAATTTTTATACGTTTCAATGCTCATTAAAGCGTTGAAACTTTCACCTCAACCAATTTTTATTTTAACGGGGCTGCCTCCAGGCCTAGTTACCAATTAAGCCACATTAACCAAAGCGATTAATGGGTTTTACCTGCCCTCTTGGTTGGGCATGGGCAATTTTTCTGAGGTACATTAGTACTGTTGGTACACCTATTTTTGTGGGCCCTCGCCTACAGTGTAATCCAATTAATTTTTTGCCCACCTGCATTACAGCTGACGTTACATCAGCTGTGCTAGGCACTGCAATGGGATATATTTATGTACCGCCGGTGGGTTCCAGGGAGCCACCCATGCTGTCAGTCCACACGGAGTTGTAACTACATGTGTCCACTTCTAAAGAACCCCAGTCTGACTGGGGCATGCAGTGTGGGCCGAAGCCCAGCTGCATTAAACATGACATTACCTCAGCTGTGATGGGCAATGCTATGGGATATATTTATGTACCGCCGGTAGCTTCCTGGCACCCACCCATGCTGTCGGTCCACAGGGACTTCACAATAGGGAGTTGTACCTGCCTGTGTCTATGAATTAAAAAGCCCGGTCAGGTTGGGGCATGCAGTGTGGGCCGAAGCCCACCTGCATTTAATCTGACGTTAGCTCTGCTGTCCAGGGCACTGCAATGGGATACATTTATGTACAGCCGGTAGGTTCCAGGGAGCCACCCATGCTGTGGGTGCACACGGAATTCCCATTGCGGAGTTGGGGATTCCCAGTTGTACCTGCCTGTGACTATTTAGAAAAAACCGCGGTCTGACTGGGGCATGCAGACACCTTGACAGAATGGTGTGTGGCACATAGGTTCCCCATTGCTATGCCCACGTGTGCAGCTCCTGATGGCAGTGGCACAGGATTATATTTCTCATTGCTTCTGTACAGCATTGTGGGATATCGCCCTGCCCCTTTTAAAGAGGGTCGCTGCCTAGCCGTGCCAACCCTCTGCAGTGTGTACCTGCGGTTCCTCCTCATGGCAGACGCACTTATAAATAGACATGAGTGTGGCGTGGCATGAGGGCAGCTGAAGGCTGCGCAGGGACAATTTGGTGTGCGCTGTGAACACTGGGTCGTGCAGGGGGGGGGGGGGCAGCATGTAACCCAGGAGAAGTGGCAGCGGAGTGTCATGCAGGCAGTGATTGTGCTTTGTTGGAGGTAGTGTGGTGCTTAGCTAAGGTATGCATTGCTAATGAGGGCTTTTCAGAAGTAAAAATTGTTGGGAGGGGGGCGGCCCACTCTTGCAGCTATTGTGGCTTAATAGTGGGACCTGGGAACTTGAGATGCAGCCCAACATGTAGCCCCTCGCCTGCCCTATCCGTTGCTGTGTCGTTCCCATCACTCTCTTGAATTGCCCAGATTTTCACAAATGAAAACCTTAGCGAGCATCGGCGATATACAAAAATGCTCGGGTCGCCCATTGACTTCAATGGGGTTCATTATTCGAAACGAACCCTCGAGCATCGTGAAATTTTCGTCCCGAGTAACGAGCACCCGAGCATTTTGGTGCTCGCTCATCTCTAATCATGCACGAAAACTGCACAATATATGTGCATTTAGATGCAACAATTCTTGCTCAAAAGATGGCTTTGAGCGAATTTTGAGCGAGAATCGTTGGGTCTAAGTGGGCCTTTAAGACATTGCATTTGCTTTAATTAACCAGTGCTGTCATTAACATGAGCAGGGCTGGTCAGTCACATGTAGTGCCTTAAGGCCTATTTATACGGGACGACTGTTGGGCAAACGATGCCGACACTCATTCCCACATATACTTGCTCCCATGCTCCTCTCCTCGCTCTCCCTTGCCCCTCTCCATTCACTTAACACAGCGGCTGTTTAGTACTGGGCCTTTAGACTATCAATACATACTAATGTAAAGTGTGCCTCAGGTAGACAGAGAAGCAGTTCGGACATCTTTGTTTGTCCAGACCTAGAAAGTCACTTTAATTGGCTGTATAGGAGACAAATTTTATAGCTGTACGAAAATATGTATTTATTTCAATTATTGTGTTATTGCATCACACCGGTACTTCCACTGCCTAACCTAAAGCTATTCTTCCTACAGTTGTACTTAATTTTCATCACTTTAAAATGTTTTCCTGGAGTTTATTACTTCCATTGCTCAGGAGAAAATGACATTTCTTGTGTAAGTTTTAGTAGATTTGGGAAGGGAATCCAGTGTAGTTATTGCATCTGTACATATCGTATATAAGGACATGGAGATGAGATATGATTAGAGTTGAACGAACATACTCTGGCGAGCTTGATGCTCGTTCGAGTATTAGCGTACTCTATGGTGCTCATTACTTGAACGAGCATCAAGCCGTGTTCGACCCCGCCCCAGTTTTTGGCTCCTCCCCGCTGTGAGGTGCCTGTTTTTGACCCTCCCCGCTGCGACTCAGAGCGTCAATGGCAAATGTTCTGTCTGGCAGGCAGGGGAGAGAGAGAGAGAGAGAGAGAGAGAGAGAGAGAGAGAGAGAGAGAGAGTGAAAGAGAAACGAACCTAGAAAAAAAAAAAAGCTCGGCACCCGGCGTCCCACATACAAAAATGCTCGAGTCTCCCATTATAGTCAATGGGGTTCGTTACTCGAGTAGAGCTCTCGAATTTTACGAAAAGCTCGACTCGAATAACGCGGACCCGAGCATTTGGGTGCTCGCTCATCTCTAGATATGATGATAATTGCTCCAATGAAAGTGTGCCTTTTACATTTTTGGCCATCTTATTATATCCCTGTTTACTTGATCTGTGACCTTTTTGCTATTTCAAGATATCCCAAGATAAATGGTGCAAAAGAATTAGTTTTCATAAAAAAAATTGGACTACTTACTGTATGATGCCCAACATTAGTGTTGAGAGAACTGAAACAGTCAAACACTATTTCGTATCTAACTTTGCTAAAGGTTTGTTCATTTCGAACGAACACCATAAAAAAAATTTTTCCTGTTCCTCTCCTTCTACACCTTCTTTCTTCTGCTTGAAGAAGGGCAAAGAAGAGGAAATAAGGTAAAAGAAGAAGAAGGAAAAAGTAAAAAAGAAGGACCAATAATCTTTTTGCTTTCTTTTTCCATATTCGACTTCTTAATTTTTTTCCTTTTTTTTTCTACATTGTTCTTTGTCTTCATTTTCTTCATTAACTTTGTCTTAAAACAGCTAAAAAGTACATAGACTCCTAGGTGGCCTCATAGAGTAATAAAGGGCTTAAATTGCTCTTAAACAGTGTTATATACCAGTTTTATGGGTATCGGTGAAGTACTGTTGCGGTTAGAATAATTCAGACCAATCTGAACTTTTCGCCCAAATTCAGCAAACTGGGCAAGCTAAACTTTTCAAAAGTTCTCTCATCAGTACCCAATGCAGTAAGGGGGCTTCTACACAAGCAACTTGTTATGTTAGTCGAATTTCAGTCAAGAAAATTGGTGATTACAGGGCGTTTTCATAGGCCGATTCAAACTACTGGAGGAACAATCATCGATACAATTGCCATAGGCCTGTCATTGGTCAACTGTGCACCTCCTCATTCACACAGAGACGTGCAGCTCATTAGCACTTGCTTGTTTGTTGGCTGATCACTTATGCTGTTACATAGCCTGATGATCAGGCAATCATTAGACCATGTAAAAGGATTCTAGCACAATTTTCTCACATCACATATCTCAGTATATGTCGATACAGACAATAAGGTAAGGAAGGATACATCTCTACTTTTCCTCCATCATTCTTGTATATTGCAATGCGAATTGTCTACTTGAACATGATCTTTGACAAAGCAGCTTCAGAATTATGTAGCAGATACCGTGCAACATGCCATGTAATATGACAGCAGATATTTTTTGTATAAAGTCCCATAGACCGGTCAATGAAATTACATTGCTTCGTATATCAGAGATTATGAAAGGAACAGGACAGAGAACTCCAGAAGATAGCTCCAACTCCTGGGCAAAGCTGCAAAGAAAGCATGACCACTCCCTTTGTGATCCAGTTTGCAGATTGGTGCCATGCAAATTCTAAGCAAAAAGTCATAATTCTGTCTTTCAAGGTTCTAAATATGAGATGTTACCTTATATTAATGAATTTTATCACAGTATGATGACTTTCAGTGTCAGTCTATCATTCTGGCTTGGAGAAGGCCCTGAACAAAGCCCAAAATTCAAGCCATTCAGTATGTTACAGCCGCGTCGCATTTATATACCTAGTTGTAAGTGGAAAGTAGGTATGTATAACAGCTGCAATGTACATACAATACAAAACGGTGTACATGTAGGCCATTTTCAGAAGTACCAGACATAATTCCACACAACAACTCTGTTAAAGGGGTACATTCCCATGTATATGTATATTACTGGTGGACTTTATGTGTGTTCCTTTCAGAACCTTCAGAAAGGTCACATGATTGTGTTTTTACTTTACGTTTGCTGCTGTGGATTAACAGGCAATGAGCTGCCTGTTGGTTGGCTTATGGGTTATGTATAAAAGGCAGGTCCTGATCCCTGGTTGTGGTGTGACTCAGCAGTTTTTGCAAAGAGCAGAGAGCCTTATGAGGAGTGAGCTGCTCCAGTGCTACTGGAGAGCTGGGTTTTCCTGTACCACATAGAGAGAGAGACGTGCCACAAGCCTGCAAAAATACAATCAGGACCACCTTAACCATAAATTAAGTTTTGTATCATTGTCATACTGACTCACCAAATAAACGTCTTATATTATTTTTGTCACAGCGTGTATGCCGTAAAAATAGGTCCCCCAAATTACTTTATTTTTCTATTCTACTCCCCTTAGAAATGTCTTAAAGTTTTTCAGTACGTTATATGGTGCATTTAATAGTATCATTAAAAAAGCCCTCAGACAGCTACTGTGTTTCCCCGAAAATAAGACCATGTTTTATATCAAATTTTGCCCCAAAAGAGGTATTAGGTCTTATTTTCAGGAGAGCTCTTATTATACTTACCTAGTAGGTTCAGTCCAGTTCTCTTCCGCAGCTCTCCACAGCTCCGACGAACTTCCCACAGTCCTTGGTCACTCATACTACATCACTTCCTGGTTACGGGATTCATAAATCCTGCCTCCAGGAAGCGATGGCTGTGATTGGTCCTTCGACCGCTGCTCAGTCAATCAATGCAGCGCTGGATACAGCAATGTAATGGCTGTGATTGGTTTATCCAGTGCTGCATTGATTGGCTGAGCAGTGGTGAAAGAACCAATCAACAACCATTGCGTTGTAGAGGCAGGATTTATGAATTGGCTGAGCCATGGCCAATCACAGCCATCGCATTGGTTCATCCAGGGCTGCACTTATTGACTGATCAGCAGTCGAAGAATCAATCACAGCCATCCCTTCCTGGAGGTGAAATTTATGAATCCCATAACCAGGAAGTGATGCTGTATGAGTGGCTGAGGACTACAGGAACCGTTCTAAACCTCTAGAGAGCAGCAGGCGGGACCTGGACCAAGCCTGCTAGGTAATGTATTCTATTTTTTTTTCTGTAGTATAACTAGTACTTATTTTTGGGGTAGGGCTTATATTTCAAGCCTCTTCGAAAATAAGGCTATGCCTCATTTTCGGGGTAGGTTTTATTTTCAGGGAAACAGGGTACATAGACAGAAAAGCCTGAGAAAAATTAAAGAGTGTAGAAGAAAAAAGTTACAATTTTTTGAAAGTGAGGAGAAAAAACAAAAATAGAAAAAAAACAAAAAATCATCATACACTCAAGGGTTTAATATGCACACTATATAACAGCAACAATATGTCCCCCTGGCTGTATGGTACCTCTTCTGGACTCATTGTAAAATGACAATTGTAAGGTATTTTGGGGTTTCCTTGTTGTGTCGATCAGCTAACAATCCCATTTCCCTCGAGGCAATACCACAATCTAAACACAAAGTAAATAAGACACATAAAGAAGGAAACAAACATTTATGGCTTATGGGAAAGAAATCTGTTTTTACTTTCATACCGCAGGCAGGTCAATTCTGCAGCCAGTAATACAATCATGCTACCTCTTGACGTCAGTAATTTTTCATTTAGACTATCTAGACTAATGTATGAGTGCTGTGCATTGATTAAACTGCAGGGGTGTTTCCTATGGCCCTTCTTTAGGCCTTCTTACTGTAAATAGCATTTGTATTGAAATCATTTGGCTTCCTCTCTTAGCTATGTGGTCACCTTGGATTGAAAAGGGCATGCCCATTAAGATTTAGAGTACATATGTTCTATTTGAGTTGTGTTTAAGATTGCGAATGGCGAATTATTGATCTCCGAAACACTCAGATAGGAAGCTACCCTCCTTACACTAACTCCCATAAGGGCTTATCATTTCAGATGTCTCCACTATCAGCTATAGAAACTTTTACAGCTCTAAGTCTACAGGAAAAACTACTATATGTGCAGCGTCCGAGGAGCGGGCCCACAGCAGCGGAGATGGAGGAGATTGATAAGGGCCTTGTCACGGTGGCACTACCATCTCCTTCCCTGTGGGTAGCTTGGGACCTGACTAAGTTACTGCTGGGGGAGGTCACAGGGAAAGGCGACTCTTTCTCTCTCACTCGTCAACTCTCTACGGGCCACACTCACGCTTCTTGTGCTGTACTATTGCCAGACAGTGATTCCTTTCCTCCCTCAGTACTTAGACGTAGCACGGGGTACACCCCAGGCAAATAAGCCCGGGTCACACAGCAGGGAACTGCTAGGCCTCTTCCATGCGTCCATATACAGGCCAATGGTGTCTGTGTGGTGGCTGTCTCTCCTCCAACCCCACAGGGAGCACACACACTCTCCTTGCATTCACTGTGCAAACCCATTTATATCACAATGTCACATGACATACAACATGATACATTTCTCAGACATAACCCAGACATTAACCCATTCAGTGCTGAGTGAGGGGAGCTTAAGAAGACACCACATGGGTGGCAGCGTCGCAAAGGGAGAGCCAGAGCTGTCAAGCCTTGCATGCGCCACTGTGGTCTCTGACATCTGGACTGTCTGTCAGTGGGAGTGCAGCGGAGGAATGAACCAGTAGGAGCCTGGCTACTTTGTCAGTGGTAACTAACTGCGGGACTATAGTAGTGCACCTTGGAGGAAGATGAAGGTTGAATTGTAGAACATCGGAAGATGATAGGGTTTGACTGTAGGACATTGGAAGAAGATGATGTGAGTTGGATTGTGAGATATTGGAAGAGGATGATGGGGGTTGATGGTGTGAAGGGTGGAATCATATCTTTTGGTATAGGGGAAAAAATGGGGTGCCCAAGTCCAGTCCACTGCCGGTTGGAGTATTCTAAACTTTGCCAGTTTGCCTTTTGGCAGAATGCCTAGGAAATGTTTGAAATATTCATCATTACATGCTTTAACATTCCCATTTTGGGTGTTCTATGGACTACCTACGCATTCTATACAATGATACATTTCACACATTGCATATAACATATATACATTATAACAGAGAGGTAAGTAGAAAAGTCAAGAGATATAACATTAGTAATGATTAGAGATGAGCGAACGTACTCGTCCGAGCTTGATACTCGTTCGAGTATTAGCGTGTTCGAGATGCTCGTTACTCGTGACGAGTACCACGCGATGTTCGAGTTACTTTCACTTTCATCTCTGAGACGTTAGCGCGCTTTTCTGGCCAATAGAAAGACAGGGAAGGCATTACAACTTCCCCCTGCGACGTTCAAGCCCTATACCACCCCCCTGCAGTGAGTGGCTGGCGAGATCAGGTGTCACCCAAGTATATAAATCGGCCCCTCCCGCGGCTCGCCACAGATGCGTTCTGACAGAGATCAGGGACAGTGCTGCTGGTGCCGCAGCTGCTATAGGGAGAGCGTTAGGAGTATTTTAGGCTTCAAGAACCCCAACGGTCCTTCGTAGGGCCACATCTAACCGTGTGCAGTAGTGTGGAGACTGCTTTTTGCAGTGTTGCACTTTTTTTTTTTTTTTTGTATATCGGCCCTGCAGAACATTGCGCCCTGCAGTAATTATACATAGTCCAGGGCCAGTAGTGGTGGTGAGGCAGGGACAGAAGACATATTTATTGAATATAGGCAGTGGGCCTTTCCAAAAACATTTGGGAAAAAAAATCTATTTGGGCTGCCTGTGACTGTCCTCAGTGTACTGGGTCTGTGCTGGGGGTAGTTGTCCTCCTAATTCATACGCAGCCAGCTAAGTGTTACAGCAGGCTTGCGCAAAATTATTTCCTGGCTCTGTGTTGGCTGTTACATCACCGCTGTATTCCAGTCCACAGTGCAACAGTCTGCAGTTATTTTACATACTCCAGGGCCAGTAGTGGTGAGGCAGGGACAGAAGACATATTTATTGAATATAGGCAGTGGGCCTTTCCAAAAACATTTGGGAAAAAAAATCTATTTGGGCTGCCTGTGACTGTCCTCAGTGTACTGGGTCTGTGCTGGGTGTAGTTGTCCTCCTAATTCATACGCAGCCAGCTAAGTGTTACAGCAGGCTTGCGCAAAATTATTTCCTGGCTCTGTGTTGGCTATAACATCACCGCTGTATTCCAGTCCACAGTGCAACAGTCTGCAGTTATTTTACATACTCCAGGGCCAGTAGTGGTGAGGCAGGGACAGAAGACATATATTTATTGAATATAGGCAGTGGGCCTTTCCAAAAACATTTGGGAAAAAAAATCTATTTGGGCTGCCTGTGACTGTCCTCAGTGTACTGGGTCTGTGCTGGGGGTAGTTGTCCTCCTAATTCATACGCAGCCAGCTAAGTGTTACAGCAGGCTTGCGCAAAATTATTTCCTGGCTCTGCTGTGCGTTCCGTAAGCAAAGTCAGCCTCCAACCACAGGCCAATAAGTGGCACATTTAATTACAGCGTTCTGTTTCTGCACTACTGGTAATACAGCATGCTGAGGGGTAGAGGTAGGCCTAGAGGACGTGGACGCGGGCGAGGACGCGGAGGCCCAAGTCAGGGTGTGGGCACAGGCCGAGCCACTGCGGTGGCCAGGGGTAGAGGCAGGGCCAGACCGAATAATCCACCAACTGTTTCCCAAAGCGCCCCTCGCGCCATGCCACCCTGCAGAGGTCAAGGTGCTCTACGGTGTGGCAGTTTTTCACAGAGATGCCTGACGACCGACGAACAGTGGTGTGCAACCTTTGTCGCGCCAAGATCAGCTGGGGAGCCACCACCACCAGCATGCGCAGGCATATGATGGCCAAGCACCCCACAAGGTGGGACAAAGGCCGTTCACCACCTCCGGTTTGCACCGCTGCCTCTCCCCCTGTGCCCCAACCTGCCACTGAGATCCAACCCCCCTCTGAGGACACAGGCACTACCGTCTCCTGGCCTGCACCCACACCCTCACCTCCGCTGTCCTCGGCCCCATCCAGCAATGTCTCTCAGCGCAGCGTCCAGACGTCGCTAGTGCCACTGTTTGAGCGCAAGCGCAAGTACGACGCCACGCACCCGCACGCTCAAGCGTTAAACGTGCACAGAGCCAAATTGATCAGCCTGGAGATGCTGCCGTATAGGCTTGTGGAAACGGAGGCTTTCAAAAGCATGATGGCGGCGGCGGCCCCCACGCTACTCGGTTCCCAGTTGCCACTACTTTTCCCAGTGTGCCGTCCCAGCCCTGCACGACCACGTCTCCCGCAACATTGTACGCGCCCTCACCAACGCGGTTACTGCCAAGCTCCACATAACAACGGACACGTGGACAAGCACAGGCGGGCAGGGCCACTATATCTCCCTGACGGCACATTGGGTGAATTTAGTGGAGGCCGGGACAGAGTCAGAGCCAGGGACCGCTCACGTCCTACCCACCCCCAGAATTGCGGGCCCTAGCTCGGTGCTGGTATCTGCGGCGGTGTATGCTTCCTCCACTAAACCACCCTCCTCCTCCTCCTGCTCCAACGCAACCTCTGTCTCGCAATCAAGATGTGTCAGCAGCAGCAGCATGTCGCCAGCAGTCGGTGTCGCACGGCGTGGCAGCACAGCGGTGGGCAAGCGTCAGCAGGCCGTGCTGAAACTTCTCAGCTTAGGAGAGAAGAGGCACACGGCCCACGAACTGCTGCAGGGTCTGACAGAGCAGACCGACCGCTGGCTTGCGCCGCTGAGCCTCCAACCGGGCATGGTCGTGTGTGACAATTGCCGTAACCTGGTGGCGGCTCTGCAGCTCGGCAGCCTCACGCACGTGCCATGCCTGGCCCATGTCTTTAATTTGGTGGTTCAGTGCTTTCTGAAAAGCTACCCACAGTTGTCATACCTGCCCGGAAAGGTGCGCCGGGTCAGTGCACATTTCCGCAACTCCAATACGGACGCTGCCACCCTGCGGACCCTGCAACATCGGTTTAATCTGCCAGTGCACCGACTGCTGTGCGACGTGCCCACACGGTGGAACTCTACGCTCCACATGTTGGCCAGGCTCTATGAGCAGCGTAGAGCTATAGTGGAATACCAACTCCAACATGGGCGGCGTAGTGGGAGTCAGCCTCCTCAATTCTTTACAGAAGAGTGGGCCTGGTTGGCAGACATCTGCCAGGTCCTTGGAAACTTTGAGGAGTCTACCCAGATGGTGAGCGGGGATGCTGCAATCATTAGCGTCATCATTCCTCTGCTATGCCTCTTGAGAAGTTCCCTGCAAAGCATAAAGGCAGACGCTTTGCACTCGGAAACGGAGGCGTGGGAAGACAGTATGTCGCTGGATAGTCAGAGCACCCTCCTGTCTATATCTCAGCGCATTAAGGAGGAGGAGGAGGGGGAGGAGCATGAGGAGGAGGGGGAAGAGACAGCTTGGCCCACTGCTGAGGGTACCCATGCTGCTTGCCTGTCATCCTTTCAGCGTGTATGGCCGGAGGAGGAGGAGGATCCTGAATGTGATCTTCCTAGTGAGGACAGCCATGTGTTGCGTACAGGTACCCTGGCACACATGGCTGACTTCATGTAAGGATGCCTTTCTCGTGACCCTCGCGTTACATGCATTCTGGCCACTACGGATTACTGGGTGTACACACTGCTCGACCGACGGTATAAGGGGAACCTTTCCACTCTCACTCCCGAAGAGGAAAGGGGTTCGAGAATGATGCTATACCACAGGGCGCTGGTGGACAAACTGATGGTAAACTTCCATCCGACAGCAATAGTGGCCGAAAGCGCAGTTCCGAGGGCCAGGTAGCAGGGGAGGCGCAGAGATCAGGCAGCATGTACAGCACAGGCAGGGGAACACTCTCTAAGGCCTTTGACAGCTTTCTGGCTCCCCAGCAAGACGGTGTCACTGCTCCCCAGTCAAGGCTGAGTCGGCGGGAGCACTGTAAAAGGATGGTGAGGGAGTACGTAGCCGATCCCACGATCGTCCTCCGTGATGCCTCTGCCCCCTACAACTACTGGGTGTCGAAGCTTGACCCGTGGCCTGAACTCGCACTGTATGCCCTGGAGGTGCTTGCTTGTCCTGCGGCTAGCGTCTTGTCAGAGAGGGTGCTTAGTGCGGCTGGGGGAATCATCACGGATAAGCGTACCCACCTGTCAACCGACAGTGCCGACAGGCTTACACTCATCAAGATGAACAAAGCCTGGATTTCCCCAGACTTCTCTTCTCCACTAGCGGACAGCAGCGATACCTAAGCAATACGTAGGCTGCACCCGCGGATGGAAGCATCGTTCTCTATCACCATCAAAAACGGGGACATTTTTGCTTCATCAATCTGTGTATAATATTCCTCCTCCTCCTCCTGCTCCTCCTCCTGAAACCTCACGTAATCACGCCGAACGGGCAATTTTTCTTAGGCCCACAAGGCTCAGTCATATAATTTTTGTAAACAATTTTTATACGTTTCAATGCTCGTTAAAGCGTTGAAATTTCACCTGAACCAATTTTTATTTTAACTGGGCTGCCTCCAGGCCTAGTTACCAATTTAGCCACATTAACCAAAGCGATTAATGGGTTTCACCTGCCCTCTTGGTTGGGCATGGGCAATTTTTCTGAGGTACATTAGTACTGTTGGTACACCAATTTTTTGGGGCCCTCGCCTACAGTGTAATCCAATTAATTTTTTGCCCACCTGCATTACAGCTGACGTTACATCAGCTGTGCTGGGCACTGCAATGGGATATATTTATGTACCGCCGGTGGGTTCCAGGGAGCCACCCATGCTGTCGGTCCACACGGAGTTGTAACTACATGTGTCCACTTCTAAAGAACCCCAATCTGACTGGGGCATGCAGTGTGGGCCAAAGCCCACCTGCATTAAACATGACATTACCTCAGCTGTGATGGGCAATGCTATGGGATATATTTATGTACCGCCGGTGGCTTCCTGGCACCCACCCATGCTGTCGGTCCACAGGGACTTCACAGTAGGGAGTTGTACCTGCCTGTGTCTATGAATTAAAAAGCCCGGTCAGGTTGGGGCATGCAGTGTGGGCCGAAGCCCACCTGCATTTAATCGGACGTTTAATCGGAAGTTGGGATGGTAAACAAAAAACATCCAACGTGGAAGCAGGAACACGTGTGAAAACACGTGGAAAGGTAACCAGCAAGCATATCTGGCAATATAGGGACAGCATAGCCTTTATTTGAAAAATCAATTTAGTGTCCGTCAGACGGACGTTTTTAGGTGCGAACTTTTGTGCGCAGAACGCAAACGCACAAAAATTCACGTGACTGAAGCGGGCGTCACGCTGAAAAAAATGCACTTGGCTGCGTTTATGCGCACCTAACGTGCAATGCCGCTATTCCTTGCTGCGGCTGTGACAGCTGCAGTAGGGGAGTCCGGGGATGTGAAATCCCTGGATGCTGTCACATCCAGGGGTTTCACCTTTGGTCAATGGGGCTTGCGGCAGCAGCGTCGGCCCCATTGACACACAGAGAAGATCGTGATTCTCTGCCACAGCTGTGACAGAATATAGTTTAAAATCCCCGTCTGCTGAAAGGGCTTCCTCTGATTGGCTGAGCAATGTGACCAATCAGAGGCAGCACTCAACTATTGAATGACAGCGCAGTGCAGGGAGAAGACCCGGCTGGACACACCTGAGCCCCGGCAGCTGCGGAGAGGTGAGTATATATATATTTTTTATTTTTTACACATCTTAGGGATGATTTTCAGGGAAGGGCTTATATTTAAAGCCCTTCCCCGAAAATCACTGCAAGGCTTGCAGGCAGCCCATTGCTTTCAATGGAGCCGGCTGTAGCGCCGGCTCCATTGAATTCAGTGGGAGAACATCGCGCTCCTGTGCCGCAGCTGTGACAGCTGTGACAGCTGTGCCAGAGGATCGCGATCTTCACTGTATGTTCTCAATGGGGTCGGCGCTGCCAGTAGCCCCATTGAACACAAGATGAAGCCCCCAGATGTGACAGCATCCAGGGGTTTCACATCCAAAAAAGACGGATGCTGCAGTTCCTTGCATTTTTAAATCCACTGCCCTATATTTACCACTGCGCATTTTTGTGCACAGATAAATATCGGGCATATGACCGCGGCCTTTAACAAGCATTGGTTCTATATAGATGTGGATCACAAACACAAGTAACATGCTCACATAAAAAGGCCCGTCTGACTGAGCCCTTAACCCTTTGCAATCCAATTTTGGATTCAGGGTTTCATAGGAGGCTTTCTCTTTCTGTCATTATACAATGGTGCCATGTGCTGGGGACATGCTTGAGAGGCCCCCGACAACAGAGCAGCCAGTAATCTACAGTAAGAATACCCTACCGGATGTCTTCCGACATCGGAGCTGTACAGCCTTCAATCAGAATGTCTTCAGACGTCAGACAGTGGATTGGAAAGGGTTAAAAACGGGCTTCTTTGCTACCTTACAATCCCTTTAAAGTCAGTGGCCCAGTATTCGACCTCCTGAAAATGGAACTGGAAAGAGTCCACAAACACTGTTACCCCTGGAAAGCAAATTCCTAGTGAAGTATAATGCAGGCAATTTCTTTGACTTGCATAGAAGCTCTTCAAAAAAATTCTAGCTAGGAAGTCTTGTATGTAAGTAGACT
This sequence comes from Eleutherodactylus coqui, assembly GCF_035609145.1. Classification (NCBI taxonomy): domain Eukaryota; kingdom Metazoa; phylum Chordata; class Amphibia; order Anura; family Eleutherodactylidae; genus Eleutherodactylus; species Eleutherodactylus coqui. Next base: position 109,110,192 of record NC_089847.1, read on the forward strand.
GTGGTTGAAAATGCCAGATGCAACAGCGGCAGATATACACTATATGTTTATAGATCATTAATGCAATTTTAATTTAATTCCGTGAAGCATCATCCAGATTGCTTTCATATTTATCTGCTCTGAGAGCCATATCCACTAAGTAACAAATCCCGGGGGATTGCTCAAGGAAAAATGTTATCTACGTACATGTTCACACATTGACGTCTTAGGAGAATATAATAGTGTCCTGCAGTGAGATTTACTGCAAATTAATTAACAAAGAAGTGTTAAGATTACTCATTATGCAGAGAGCTAAACTTTGTACTTGGAATAAGAACAATACAAATGATTTTCATATGGTAGATCATACCAGGTAATACATTCCAAGTACTCCTCTTCTTATTCCCTGGAGCCGGGTAATTCTCAGAAACACCAATGGATAAATTCGAGAGTGCATTAATTGGCCTACGTTGACTATGAGCTTCAATTTGCCATACACAGAAGATGGATATTTCTAATGCTAGGCATTAAATATATTTCATATTCCAGTTCAATCTTCTTCTTCTATTCTTCTCCCTGGCGTGTGGTCCTGTGCAGTGGAGGAAACCAGACTGGTAAATGATGTCCCCACTGCCTTCCATCAATTAGCACTGCTCCTCGTTCTGAACTCATCCCGGTGTTCGCATATATCTAGACATGTCTACACTCTATGAGCTTGGCCAAATATCTTCACCTGACAATAGACAAGTTGTTATAGTAGAATATATACAGTATAGTATAACCTTCCGGAATCTAGTACCAATAGCAGAATAGGGTCACTTGGTTGTATAATAGATTGTCATTAGAGATGAGCGAGCATACTCGCTAAGGACAATTACTCGAGCGAGTATTGTCCTTAGCGAGTACCTGCCCGCTTGGAAGAAAAGATTCACGTGCCGGCGGGGGAGAGCAGGGGGGAACGGAGGGGAGATCTCTCTCTCCCTCTCTCCCCCCCACGCTCCCCCCTGCTCACTCCCGCAACTCACTGCTCACCCGCGCCGGCAGCCGAATCTTTTCTTCTTAGCTACTAATTACTTGAGCGAGTATTGTCCTTAGCGAGTACCTGCCCGCTCGGAAGAAAAGATTCGGCTGCCGGCGCGGGTGAGCGGTGAGTTGCGGGAGTGAGCAGGGGGGAGCGTGGGGGGGAGAGAGGGAGAGAGAGATCTCCCCTCCGTTCCCCCCTGCTCTCCCCCGCTGGCACGTGAATCTTTTCTTCCAAGCGGGCAGGTACTCGCTAAGGACAATACTCGCTCAAGTAATTGCCCTTAGCGAGTATGCTCGCTCATCTCTAATTATCATCTTTCTATATGTATGTACTTTAACATTTGATTTGTTTTAAGACTGCGACACACCAACGTGTTTTTTTTAATTCTTGTGTCGGAGGTGAAAACAAAAAAGGACGGCATCCGGACACATATTATTCAACGACACAACACATCCTACCAAGTTTTTTCACGCAGACACTTGTGGTGTCCAAAGCGAGTTGTACCCAAATCTCTCGGCTGCAACTCAGGCACACAGCAAGTGTGGCAGAGGCCTTAGTGTATATTGAAAGGCTATGGACACCTATAGTGCGCAATTTTTATTTTTTTCCACTTAAATGCATGCATTTTGGGCTGACAATGAATTTTGCAATATGGTTTGTTAAAAATATGACACCGTTTGTCTTCTGCAGCTTCTATATATAACTGTATGTAGAAACTGCAGTCTAAAGGTACTTTTACACGGGCCGATAGTTGACTGAATAATCACTCAAAGAGCAATTATGGGCAACTATGTGCCCATGTACACATGGCCCCTGACAGGGCACAGAGTGAAACGTTGCTGAGTAGTCACTGAAACGGAACCACTATTGGGCGGCTCCTATTTACTGTGAATGGAGCTGGTCAGCTGGAAGAGATCTCCGGGCCGCACTGCCTCCATTCTTTGGCAAACTATCGATCCTGTGCTGCTGCAAGTACACACAGCGAGTATCACTGGCTCTCTGACAGAGCAGTCAGCAGGGGGCCGGGATGGCTGGAGGTGATTTCACTCCTTGCTCTCCCCCACCCCTTTCCATTCACTTTACACAGTGGCTGTTCAGTACTGAACAGCTGCTGTTTACACTGAACGATCATCGTTCAGGATTTTATGCAGCTTAAAATCCTGACCGATGATCGTTCAGCCGTTCAGTATTGAACGGCCACTGTTTTAAGTGATTGGAGAGGGGTGGCAGAGAGCGAGGAGTGAAATCTCCTGCAGCCATCCTGGCCCCCTGCTGGCCTGTTCTGTAAGCGAGCCAGCTCCTGTGTAACAGTACAGGAGCGAGTACACACATGGACAAGTGTCGGGCATCGTCCCTTGTAAATGGTCCTTTAGCCATCAGTCCAGGCTGACTGATGGATCTTATACTGAGACTTAAGGCTTTGAGCGATTGTTTTGCATAAACTGCTAATGGACACTAATGTCCATTAGCAGCTTGTAACCTTCATTTGCATGTAAATGGGCCTCCAGGACCTGTATACAGAGTACAGCAGGTGGTCTGTCCTCTGCATTCAGATCCTTTGTTCTGCCATGGGGCTGCAAGATAAATACAATGTAATCAGCAGCTCCCATGGAGAATGCAGCACCATGGACTGCAAACATAGCGTGTGGTCTTTGTTATCTTTTTCTTTCGCCTGAACGATAGATTTTATGCTCACCTAAAAATCATTGTTCAGCTGAAGAATGAAAGATGGGAGTATTTACACTTAATGATTATCGCTCAAACGATGGCATTTGAACTAATTGTGAGCAATAATCGTTGCATGTAAATGGGTAGTTAGACTGCAGTTTCTATATACAGTGACATTTTTAGTTGCATTTAAAATGAAGAAATATGTCAACACCTCCCCAAGGTGTCCAAAGCCTTTAAGCCCTTAAGGATGCTTGACCATTTTGAAGCTAAGGATGCAATGATTTGGGGGATTTTCATCTCTCCTTCTCAATGGCTGTAACAGGGGCTGGCTGGCAGATTTTAGTCTGGGGGGCAAGTAAGCAGCACTGGCCCATGATTAGAAGCACAATGTAAATGTTGAAACACATGGTGCACACAAAGCCAAGCTATGCTAACCCGATGCAGCCAATGTCCGCACAAATTATTGCCAATATTGTGTGATCATTGGCCGCCTTGGGTGGGTGCAATTTGGCAGTGTACGGCCATCAGTTTCTAGCTTTAACCAATTTATCTGTTTAACATGAACACAGCACCAGAACTAACCTTTTTTATACAAATACATCACCAGAACCAAGCTCATAACATGAATAGAGTACAAGAACCAAGCACAGTACATAAATACAGCACCAGAATCAAGCTCATAAATGTAAATACAGCCCCACAACATAGCCTTTATGTATACCCTACAAGCCGCCATCACATACTCATGCCACACTCTGTTGCCTGTCATTACTGCATGCCTAGTCATATCTCTTAAAGTTACAATATAATTGCTACAACTTAGATAAATTTGCTAGAAACTTCTGAGTTATGCAAATTGTTGATGATATATACAGGCTAAGCATCACTAAGGAGTTCATCTTCCCATGGTGACCCTTACAACTTTCAAGACAACACGATTCACATCGGTGTGGAGGGTTCAAACCTCCATTGGGGGAGCAGGAAAGGGGAGTCCCTATGGCCACATGGCTCCGCCTCAGGACAGAATCAAACAGCTCCAGATGGACTCCATTGACTATAATGGAGTTTGCCCAGTTTCTGCTCAGCTACCCGGCTTTTCGACGGAATAGAAAGTGCTGCATGCAGCCAACTCTGCGACGGTACCTCTGACAAGAGGTTCCAACGCAGATGTGAAACCATCTTCAATCTGAGGAATATTGGAAATCTTTTCTATTATCAAAACATGCAAAAAGAAATACTTCACAACGGATTCTTCTGTTCCGAGGAGAACATATTGAAGAGGTTAAACAGTCAAGGTCATCCCTTGCATAGACTGTGGTATTGAATTAACATAGAATTACAATGTATAGGAGTGCAAAGCATGCATATTGTTTCTTAGAGCTTCGCTCTGGTCACATCCTGCCTTACGAAAAAAATAGAGAGCAACGATCAAGGTTGACCACGCAAATTTGCATTGTTTATCATGTGTAAATGACTATGTCTATCATAAGACTAAAAATAATGAACTCTTCTTACTTCTGACTTATGGACATGAACAGAATTCAACTACATTCGAGAAAAAAAATACATCGGAGGGATTTATTTACATCTCATACCTTTTCGGCTCTTTTTTTTTCATCTTTCGAATTTGCATTTATAATCTCCCCATCAATTTATTTATGCTGTTATTCAACTGGAACAACCTTTGTCTTGGGGTGAGGCAAGGATAAAAACTCATTAGATCATCATGATGTGTTTAATACTAAACACCAACTGTGCAAAAGATAGCTATCACATAATGGAGAGTGTGGCCGGAGGGAAAAAAAAGGTTTCGGTGGTGTAATAAAAGTCTATTTTTAAGTTTTTTTTTAAATTTTCAGTATATTTTTGGATACAAAAAGTTACGAATCGTTAGAGAAAGTTGCAATTTACAGCCATGTAGGGACTAAAATAAGGAAAACTCTTCACTTTGACTATTTAGTTAACAATGTGTACCTAAAAAGTTGTAATTTTACAAATTGTCGACCCACACCATATGTCTATGTCAAATGCAATTGTTTAACCCCTCAGTGACCAGCCAATATGCTGTTTTACTGACTTCACTAAGCGTGCCCTTTAGAGTTGAGTGAACGTACTCTGCCGAGCTTGATGCTCGTTCGAGTATTAGCGTACTCGATGGTGCTCGGTACTCGAACGAGCATCAAGCCGTGTTCGACCCCGCCCCAGTTTTTGGCTCCTCCCCACTGTGACGTGCCTGTTTTGTCCCCACCACGACGCAGCACGCGTCATTGGCAATTTTTTTGTCTGGCAAACAGGAGAGAGAGAGAGAGAGAGAGAGAGAGGGGGGGGGGGGGAGGGGGACACGAACCAAGAAAAAAAAAAAACCTCGGCACTCGGAGTCCCACATACAAAAATGCTCGAGTCTCCCATTGTAGTCACTGGGGTTCGTTACTCGAGTAGAGCTCTTGAATTTTACGAAAAGCTCGACTCGAATAACGCGGACTCAAGCATTTGGATGCTCGCTCATCTCTAGTGCCCTTACATCTTTTTAAGGTGGTGGCTTGGCTAACTAATGACAGCCAGGCTTCATGTATAACATTTCCTGCACCTGCATATCTTTGTAAAAGGGGTCTTACACAAGCGGATTTGAATTACGGATTCGGCGATCGCTGTAATATGCGGCCATTGAAATGCATTGACTTTTGCCGGTTTGCTCACACTTGCGCTAGCGGATTCCGCGTATATGAGCTCCTCTAATTTTTATGGATGTGCTCAATCTGCAGTGCATATGCAATTAACATTGCGTATGGACGCGTATTCACAGGCAAAGTTGCTAGAAGACCAGATACAAATGGTATAAAGAAAGCAGGAATTTGTGGGCAAACAATGCAGGACGGAGTCTGGGGAGCAAGACATCCACCCAAACTGCTGTCTGCAACCTCCGCTTGTTCTGGGCTTTTCCTTCTCCACAAGAATAAGGCTTTTTTTTTCAAATGGTTTATACTACTTCCAAAATAAGTAGTATAAACCAGCTTAGAGAGCAGTATCCCATTCTGATGGCTCTCAGAACAGCTTACCATGACAGCACAAGAGAATGTTGCCTAAACGGTCACCAAAGTGATAGAAGGGGGTCATTCCCTGCTTGCGATCTTTCTTTTGCTCACGATACGCATGTATATGTGGCCATTTGCAATTCATTACCGTGATCATTCGCAGGTCTTTCGCTGCGGATATCTGCATGCGGAATCCGACCCGCTTGTGTAAGCCTGGGATAAACTGCATTCAAATATACAGTATTAGACACTGACAGAAATTGGGGACCATTAAGCACTTGCAAATACTGAGGCACAAAATGAACAAAATTAGCACCTGCTGCATTTTTATAACGCAGCCGTAAAAAACACAGGCATGTGAATAGATACATAGATTTACATCAGCTCTGTATTACAGTCCACAAAACACAGACCAAATACGGAGTAAAACTACGCTCTTCTGAAAGCGACTTTTTCTTTAATACGACTAACTTAAAGGTGTTTTCTGGGCAAATTCTATTGATGACCCAACCTCAAGGTTTAGGGTAAGATCCTAGGTCTCCTTCCCATTGCTACTGCTTTTGGGTGTTTGGTCCCACATGTCTACAAACCCCCAAACCCTAGGAGTTTTTTTTACTAATCTCTTAATGCCCTCTAAAGGGGTTGTTTAATTTAGTAAATTCCTTTTCAAATACTTTTTCATAGCACTTTGTGTTAATAGTGGATAGCTGTTACATTTCTTGGGTACTTGCAATTGCCCCCTTAGGTCCACCTGGCCAGATCACCTTCTTCCTCTATGCAGCCGTGTCTTGTAAATCTACGCGAATCCTCCTGGCTTTGTCTCTTCCCCTCTAATATACCACTTGGTTTTGGGGCCATATGTGTGTTATGAGCTTGGCTCTGATATTATATCTATGTACTGAGGTTGGTCCGTTCTATATTTAAGTTATGGTTTGGTTCTGGTACTGTATGTATGTTATGAGCTTAGTTCTGGGGACGTATTTATGTACTGAGCTTGGTTCTGGAGCTGTATTTATGTACTGAGTTTGGTTATGGTACTGTATTTATATTAGTAGCTTGGTTCTGAAGCTGTATCTATGTACTTAGCTTGGTTCTGGGGCTGTATATATGTATTGAGCTTTGTTCTGGGGCTGTATTTATGTTATGAGCTTGGTTCTAGTATTATATCTACGTACTTAGGTCAGTTTGTATTGTAATTAAGTTATGAGTTTGGTTTTGTTGCTGTATTTGGCTTTGATATTATATCTATGTACTGAGGTTGGTTCGTTCTATATTTATGTTTTGCTTTGGTTCTGGTACTGTATATATGGTATAAGCTTAGTTCTGGGGACTTATTTATGTATGGAGCTTGGTTCTGGAGCTCTATTTATGTACTGAGTTTGGTTATGGTACTGTATTAATATTAGTAGCTTGCTTCAGAAGCTATATCTATATACTAAGCTTGGTTCTGGGGCTGTATTTATGTTATGAGCTTGATTCTAGTATTAGATCTACGTACTTAGTTTAGTTTGTATTGTAATTAAGTAATACGTTTGGTTCTGGTGCTGTATTCATGTTATGAGCTTAGTTCTAGTATTAGATCTACGTACTTAGGTTAGTTTGTATTGTAATTAAGTAATAAGTTTGGTTCTGGTGCTGTATTTATGTTATGAGCTTGGTTCTGGTACAGCATTTACTGAGCTGCTATCTTGCAAGAATATAAATATTTTTTCCTTATGACGAGAGCACACAAAAAAAATTCTGCACTGGGTGCCATCTAAACCTATGGCCGGCACTGCATGCAGTCAATGGATGATACCTGCAGTATCTATATGGTAATGTAGTATTTAGTGTCTACGAGGCCTGCATACCTTCCAAGAGATTGTCAATGCTGTGGATTCTACTGCTTGGTGATGTAGTGAGGCAGAAAGCATATGCTTTTATTCTATCAGACGCTTATTAAATTAGCCTTACTCTTTTCATACTGATGCAGAATTATATAAGCTAAATGTGTTCGGCTTTATGATATATCAATTAGGATAAATTAGACAGTTACTAGCTAACTTTTTGAAACTTTTCCCATTCATAGATGACACAGCTGGGTAGAAATTATCCTCTAAAAATAATTTCACACAACCTGCTCGTTTCTTAGTCTCTGTCTGCTTATATTATGCTCATTCCATCTGTCAATAGATATGACTCATACATTCGACCTTTCAATTTCACTTGCGCACATAAATTTCTTCTAATTTCCTATGAAACAAACACCTTTAACTCTTTGTGGAGATACCACAGGCACAGGAATCTGATAGGTGAAATTATGCAAAGGATGAGACGTCTTCACAAGCAAAATAAAGTTATGTTTCCCGGACTTGGACGTGTTTCAAAAGAAAGTGTCTGTAATGAAAAGCTACGGATATGGCAACAGAAACAAATCCAGAGGCATCCAATGGCTGAAAATCCCTACCTCTGATATGACGAGTCATAGCAGGGAACTAATCAGCACATATCCACAGACATGTAAAAGGCCAAATATTAAGGTTATGTTGCTTTTTTTTTCTAGAAACAGCACCACTTTGGTCCTAAGGCTGTGTATGGTATTGCAGCTTATTACATTTACTTAGTTCTTGGATGAGCTGCAATACCAAGCAGAACCCATGGGCAGAGTGGCGCTGTTTCTATAACAAAAATAGTCTAGGGCAACCTTTGTCTCTTGTGATATCAGAGTAGATTAAAGGGATGTCACAAGCTAAAGCGGTTGTCCTGTTTAAACTATTGATAGCTTATTCACAGCATAGGACATCAATAGCAGGTTAGCAGGGTCTGCCAACTGGGAACCCCTCTGATCAGCTGATCTGTGATCCAATGCGCTTGTGCACTGAGCTGATTTCTAAAGGAAGCAGACAGCTCTATTCCCTTTTCAGTGGTCAGGCTTGGTATTACAGGCAAAGTTCCTAATGAAGTGAATATCCTGTAATACCAAGCCTGCCCAACACAGTGGGAATAGAGTTGTCCACTTCTTTCAGAAATCAGCCTAGCCTGTGTATACTCCATTATAATTTTATAACGGGACAGCCCCTTTTATTTTTCTTTATAACTCATCTGTCCGTGCACCAAAACAATAAAACGCATAGACTCACCCATCCTGGGTCCCCACGCCTCCAGCACTGCCACTGCATTCTTGGCTTTGACACTCTGTTCACAGGCTGCAGTGACCCACCCTGAGGATAGATTATCAATAGTTGACCGTGGGGGTCTACCACTCGTAAACCCCACCAATCAGCTCATTGAATTGACAGTGACACTGTGTCAGTGTCAGTGAATAGTGTCAGTGACAGTGACACTATTCCATACCAGGCACAGTGCTGTACATTATATAGTGTCTATGGCTGGCATAGCTGCTCATTTCCATTCACTTGAATGGGACTGAGTTGCACTCAGGTGATGAGACTGAGCAGCATGATGTCCCAGGACTGAGAAGAAGACACATCACTTATTCAAGTACCGAGGCCTCTTCAATCAGTTGATCGGTGGGGATCCAAAGGGACGGACCCCCACTAATCAGCTATTGATACCTTAGCCTGAGTATAGGTCAACAATAGTTTAATTTAGAAAAACCCTTTTAAGGGGTGAGAATGATTATTTTTATGCTTTTTTGTAGAGCTAAGCAAATTTGAATGTAATTTTTCTCTTCTTAGACTACCCCTGTAAGAGTGGCAAAAAAATAAAGTATTTACAGATTTTTTATGAAACTGTTTCTACTTGTTCTAAATACCCTACATGTGCAGTATGAACAACTATGCTCTTTGATTATCCCAATTGTGAATTATTGTGATTTGCTGCCAATCTAAGACTTGGCAAATCATTTCTAACATCTCTATTTCCATTTATTTTTGTGTTGGACACATAGAACTGGAGAATTCATGCCTTGGCTGAAGTCTATCTTTTAAGACTTTCATTCATGAACCAGGGAGTAGATTGACTACAATGGGGCTTATTTACTATTGAAAATGTGACAGTTTTATGGTGCAAATTGTGCCAGAAAACAGTTGAACATGCTTGTGTAAAGATCTGGAATGATGCTATGGGCATCTGGTTCCCTGTCTTATGGTGGCTGTTGCAGTGTGAGTCACTCCACAACCGGCTACATTGCAGTGAAATATGGGGTGATTGTAAAAGGGCTGATCTCTGCTCCCTGGTGTGGTCGTATGGTGTAGTGTGAACCCTGATTAAAAAAGAGGAAACAGTTGAACCCATGTTTATTTAGCTCATCCAATTGAGAAAGGCACAAAACTTTACAATCCAGTTCAACATCTGGTCCTGAGGGTGGTGGCTTTAGTTCCTGCTACCTTGGTACTCCGTACTACCTGTTATGTGTTTTTCACCACAGCCCTGGAGTCAGCAGCTTTCACTATGCACTACGTCTCCTTAAAGGGGTTCTATTATTGCAAAAAAAATTCTATACTTACCTATTCCCCCCCCACTCCCCACCGTCAGTCTTCTTACCGCATCTTCTCCTCGACGATCTTCTCCTGTCTCTTGCAGTCCCCCCGGGTCACCTCACTTCCAGCCAGCCGATTCTTTATCTTCCGGTGATGAAGCTTCCATTGCCGGCATTCTTCTTCCTGCAGGGCAATGTATACTATGTCACAGCCTAGCAGGGAGTGCCGAGCTATTGCCGAGACTGCACATGCACAGTCTCTGCAACAGCTCGGCATTCCTTGCTAGGCAGTGAACATTACGTCACTAGTGATGTAACCAAAACTGACCCGTCGGAAGAAGAACACAGAGAATGGATGCTTCATAACAAGAAGAAGAGGATCTGTCTGGCTTGCAGTGAGGTAGCACAGGGGACTGGAGAAGCCAGGAGAGGATTGGTGAGAAGAAGATGCTGTAAGAAGACTGCCTGTGCAGGAATAGGTAAGTATTGATTTTTTTTTCTAATGACAGAACCCCTTCAAGGAATACATCCAGGAATGGCTGTGAGATACTGTACTGTTCCCTAAACTAGTTTACGTGTTAACACTACACTCTCTACTCTCCTCTGAACCTTCTAGATAACTGCAGAAACCTTTATAACTTTTCTTCTCCCACTGTTCCATGCTGATTAGCTGAACACTGGGCTGTTTTATCCTTCTCAAGCTACCACCTTCAAGGCAAGACATAAATACAGTACATCACACATTTAAAGACATAAACACTCTCTTCTAGAAATGTCAATATTATTATGTAGTGACAGTACTGGGTCACTACATTCGTACCACATTTACTATGTGTTTTTGACATTTTTGGGTACTTTTTTTGCTATGTCCAACAAAGCTCCTTTTTTAGAAAAGGTGGTATTGGCCTAAAGACAATACTTTGCGTCGAAAAAATGCATCAAAAATGTGCCAAAAAGTGGTACAATTTTAATTATAAACTAAGCAAACTAAAAGGTGGCACTGTATAAAGTTAGACTGGACTGCTTAAAATTTGAGAGATTTATCAGCATAGCTACTGTAATAAATGTGGCGGATATTAAAACTGTTCAGTCTAGGTTTGCACTGTCTAAGAATTCATGAATGGGTGAGTGCTGCCTCTGATTGGCTGAGTGCAGGGACCAATCAGCGCCAGCTCTCAGCTGTCATTTAACAGCTGAGAGCTGCCTCTGATTGGTCACAGTGCTCAGCCAATTAAAGGCAGCCCATTCAGCAGGCGGGGATTTAAAACCCCCACCTGCTGAATACTACTCAGAGCAGTGCAGGGAGAAGACCCGGCTGGTCGTGGCTGAGCCCCGGCAGCTGCAGAGAGGTGAGTATAGATTTTTTTTTATTTTTGCACATTTTTGGATTGTTTTTTAAGGAAGGGCCCTTTTGAGCGGATAAACGCTGCTAGCAACGTTTTTTCTGCCGCGACGCCCGCTTAGGTCATGCAAATTTTTGAACGCATTAGTTATACGTCCAGAAATTCGTGCGGCAAAATGCCCATGTGACTGAGCCCTTTGGGTATTTTCCCTTCATCAGTGTACAGTAGGAGTCTGGCTTTGCTAGAGAGCAGCCTGGGATGGACGTCAGAAATGCTCTTTTCTCCTTAGGGAAAGCACCTAGACGGTGAGTGAGGAGACTCAAATGGCCATTTATGCTCCTCTGGGTAATATGCAAATAAGGGAGATGGAATAATACCTCCACAGTGCCACCTGTGTGCTCTCCCTAAGGAGAAAAGATAGTGTTTTTGTACATTACCATACACTGACAGCCAATGTATTTCAATTAATTCTGTGTAATACTACCTTACATGTGTGGTGGCACTGCAGCGTGATTGTACACTTGCTGCTGGGTTCAGCAACACATTACATCTGATAGCTTTGGGTCCCAGTGATGAGACTGTTCAAAGCAGAGTACCCATTAATTTATATGGATTTGTTTTTCATAGAATATCCCAAAATAGCATTAATGTATGTATGAGTTGTATCCTGAGATAGTTTCACAAACTCTGTATGGGGAGGCAAGGAGAGCACCTAGATTAATGTACTCTGAGAATAGAGTAATCATTAAACCTTTTCAATGTCACATTCCCATCTGTTCATGTGGTGTCAACTTAAGGCTTTGCCAAATTCTACTTAAAGCTCAAAAATACTTCTAAGTATGTAATTTTCCATAGTTTTAAAGTAATACTTTATTACCAAACACCTGTCCAGCTGACTTTGACAAATAGAACTTCCATAATGCTTATGGTCAGTCCTGACCATACAGATGTAGCAAATGTTAACTTAGTATTTAATGTATTATGATAACTTAACTACAATGTACTACAATGCTGTAAATCAAGTTATCACAATGTGCCGGTCATGTTAGTGATTGCTACATCGCTACGGGACGGATTTGCCGTGTGCGGAAAATCTGCCGTGGCTCCGAATCCCGGGATTAGCCAGCCATGTAGACGAGATTTTGCAAAAATCTCGTCCACACGGGCCGGCCAATCTGTAGTGAGTGGCAAAGCCGGTGATGCGGCGCGGAATTGACAGCCGCAGCATGTCAATTCTTTTTTTTTTTCCCCAATGTAGTATCTCTTTTCTCTATGGGGAGAGAAAGCCGCAATGGAATGCCAGCAGCTGAAACGCTCCAAAACCCGCAGCGAAATGCTGTGGGTTTTGAAGCTGCAGCTCTCACGCAGAAATCTCACGGCTTTACGGTGCGGCCAAGCCGCAAGATTTCCGTGGAATTTCCGTCCTGTGGGAACCCAGCCCTAATGAAGCAAACCAAAATAGTAGAAACCTGGTTCCAGTTGAACTTTGCTAAAAGTTCGGTTCAGCGCCAACCTGAACCTCTAGCGGTTAAGCTCGGTTGATCCCCCTAAAACTCTTTTCCCTTTCCAATCCAATTTCAGATTCAGGGTTTCCTAAAAGGCTCTCTCTTTTTGCTGTTATACAACGGTGCCATCTGCTGGCTAAAGCCAGTGTGTGTGCGCCAGAGAGGCTCCAACAGTGGAGTGGCTGGCGATAGACAGTAAGAATACCCTGTCGGACGTTTTCTGACATTGAAGCTGTACAAGCTTCAATCAGAATGTAGGAAGACGTCAGACAGTGGATTGGAAAAGGTTAATCTTCTTTCTTCCTCTATTTCTTCCTTTTTCCCTTTTTTTTTCTTCTTTCTTGTCCTTATTCTTTTTTCTACTTTTTTCTTTCTTATTCTATTTGCTTCTTCTTTTAAATTCTTTTACATTCTTCTTCTTTTTATTTTATTTCCTTTCTTTGCATTCATTTTTCCTTCTTCTCCTTCCTTTTCTTTCTTTTTCTCCTTTTATTTTGACTTTTTCTTCATGAATATTTTCCTAAAACAGTTCAAAAGTACTTCAATATAATCCTAGATGGCCTAAGACTGTTATACAGAAATATAGAGTATGTCTGATTCCTGGCACACCCACTGATCAGCTGTTTGAAGGAAAGCAGACTAGGAACAGCTCATTACTTCGCATAGTGGTTGTGCCTGGTATTACAGCTTAATCCCATTTAATTGAATGTACCTGAGCTGCAGAAAGGTCATGTGACATTACAAGCCGAGGATAAGTCTGAAGCATTCACCTGAATACCATGGCCCCTTCATACAGCTGATCGGTCGGGGTGCTGAAAGTCAGACCCCTTGTTAATCTGATATCAATGATCTATCCTAAGGATAGGTCAACAGATCACCCTTTTTATTGCTTTAATATTATTTGTCATGTATTATAATTGCTTTTTTTCTATACCAATGCTCATAAGAAGGAAAACGTACAAGCACAGCTCTGCAATGACATATGCTGGCAGTCCCTGAAGGATAATACGTGTTTCCTTCTTCTAATTTTCCTATATAAAGAACTTTTATTTGTGTGATCTGATTACCGAGCCCTTTTCTTGCTATTTTCAGAAGTGAAGATAATTAAAGTTCCTGTAAAACCATTTAGAGACAGCTCTAAAATAGAAAAAGTGACTCTTATCTGCCAGCACATTCTATCTTTATACCTTCTAAAAATATGTTCATGTGTTGTGATTGCATATTTGATGAAAGGAAGCGAGAATGGTAACTAGTACGAAAAGATAGAGACAACTCCCTGGTAGGTGACATCGTTACTTAGCTGCTCTACAGATGAGAACAAAACCATCACCAGTAAGTTCTAAAGCCGATTTAGACAAATGTATTTTAACTTTCTATTTGGTCTGTGTTTTATGGACCGTAATACCGAGCTAATGTCAATCTATGTAGCTATTCACATGGCCATATTTTTCAGTTAGGGCAGTGGAATGCAGTCTTAAGCTCTCGCTCACGACCTGAAGGTTGCAGGCATGGTTCAGGTAGCTGGCTCCAGGTTAACTCATCCTTCTGAGGTCGGTAAAATGAGTACTCAGCTTGCTGGGGGGTAAAGATGACTGCGGAAGGCAATGGCAAACCACCCCACAGAAACAGTCTGCCAAGAAAACGTCATGATGTGACGTCACCCTAGGAGTCGGTCACGACTCGGTACTTGCACCAGTGGACTTTACCTTTTGCAATTTTTAAAACATAGCATGACCTATGTTTCCATTTTGCCTCCATATTGGGTTTTTTTTCTATTGGGCAAATACAGATTGGGATTTGCCCAGTAGAAAATAAAACCAATCGCAGTCAATACGGAGGCAAACTTCTGAATCCGTTTCCCGACAACTCGCACTCACTGGCTGTTTTCTTGAAAGCCTAGATCCCTCATGTGAACATCTGTTACCAAGCATCAGGATGGCCTTAATTCTCTCCTGGATTGTTAACGGCATCTTTCGGTACCTGAAAAGATATGCGATTAGTGTTTTCAATGCCACATAATCCAACATAACAACAACCGTATATACTCGGGTATTAGCCGATCTGAGTATAAGCCAAGACAATAAGTTTCACCACAAAAACCTTGGAAAACGTATTGACTCGAGTATAAGCCGAGCTATACTCGAGTATATACTAGGTAAAAAAAACCTTCATACTCACCTCCCAGCCGGTGTCTGTGTGAGAAGCTACTTGAATTCTCCACGCTGTTATCCCCTGCAGTCCTCTCTGCTTGGCTCTGTCAGTGCTGTGTAAGTAAGCGCTGTGATTGGATTGAGCGCCAGCCAATCACAGCTGGCGCTCGATCCAATCACAGCGCTTACTTACACCACTGACGGCAGGGCATTTGAAAGTCAAGCAGGGAGAATTCTAAAGCAGATTGATTGGCTGTGAATGATCGAGCACCGGCTGTGATTGGCTGATGCTCGATCCAATCACAGCTCTTACTTACAAAGCGCTGATGGCGGGGGATGACAGAGCCGAGCAAAGAGACCGGTGGGGGATGACAGCAGAGAGAATTCAAGCAGCCTGCTGCACCGCCGCCGGAGAAAGAGACGCCGGCTGGCAGGGGAGTATGGATTTTTTTTAAGCCTTCCCTGACTCGAGTATAAGCCGAGGGGGGCTTTTTCAGCACAAAAAAATGTTCTGAAAAACTAGGCTTATACTCGAGTATATACAGTATATAAATACTCAACATCACATCATCCATAGCTCAAAAATGGTTACAGATATTGAAAAAAATGGCATCACCTATCAACTTCTGATGAAATTCTACCATAAAATTATATATCCTATGATACCCTTTCCATTGAAGTTTCTGGGACTGAGTCCAAGAAGGCAGTCACCAAGGTGACCGACATGCACCTTCATACTCCAAAAAAATGTTTTCCCCACCCATTTATGTGTTCTACAAAGTTTCTGACTTGTATCTCTTTTTGTTCAGAAGATATTTTGGGTGGCTCTGACTATTTGAATCTTCCTATATTTTCTTTCCTTCAACCCCTTAATGACCACTGATACCGATACGCCTTTTGACGGCCTGTATTGACGGTCTATGTATGAAAAGAGACCACAGGGTTATTAACCCTTTAAATGCCGCTGTCAATTCTTTAAATCCCCTGAACTATGAGATCGCAGGAAGCTGTATGGGTGTCATGGCACCCAGGGGCCTTCTGAATGGCCCCAGGGCTGCCTTAGCAGACTGCCTATCAAGCCGTCCTGTGTTGTGGCTTGATAGACTGCCTTTCAGAATGCAGTATGATGTAATGCTATAGCATTACATCATACTGCAGGAGCGATCAAAGTATTGCTAGTTGTGGTCCCCCTGGGGGACTAAAAAAAAAGCAAACATCAGATCAATAAAGTTTTACTAATTGTAAATAAAAAGAAAAGTAATAAAAGTTTAAATCACCCCCCTTTTGCCTTATCTATAATAAAAAAATCATAATCATAAAACAAAAATACATGTCTGGTATTGCGATGTTCGTAAAAGTCCAATCTATCAAAATAGCATGTTATTTACCACGCATGGTAAAAAAGAAAAAAAGAACGCCAGACATGCATTTATTTCAGTCACCTTGTGTCCCAGAAAAAATGCAATAAAAGCGATCAAAAAGTCGTATGTATTCCAAAATGATACCGACGTAAACTACAGGATGTCTCGTAAAAAATGAGCGCTCGCACAACTATGTCGATGGAAAAATTAAAAAGTTATGGCTGTCAGAAGATGGCGGCAGAAAATAATTTTAAAAAAATTAAATATCTTTGAAAAAAATAAAAGTAGTACAGCAAAAAAAAACTATACAAGTTTAGTATCGTAGTAGTTGTACTGACTCGTAGAACAAAGTTATCATTATCACTCAAAATTCGTTCCAAGGGCCGAAAGTTAGCGATAATCATTACATGGAAACGCGGGCATCGTGCACTATTCATTCAATCATTATTGTGCGCTGGTTTTCAGCCTGCATAAAAACTATCATTTGATCACTCAAAATTTGTTCCATTTGAATTTTGAGTGGCTTTTGAGCGGCTGTAGGATGGTTTTTGGTTGCCTTGCATACATAATGAGTACATTGCTTACTCTGCCAGGATGAGACAATGGAATCGTGCTGGCCACAAAACCCTCACATAAACACACGCCCAGCTGAGCAAATAACTCGTGGGAGAAATGAATATGATTAAAAGCCATTATCAAAAATGTAGTCAGTTCGTTCAGTCGTGCGGTTGTTTTAGCGATAATCATTGCGTGTAAAAGGGTCTTTACTTACTGGTCAGTGTTGTAGCTCTGCCCACAGCTTACAGGACCTGCAACTTACTACCACCAACTCCCACTAACAGTGCCAAAGAAATACAGGCAGCACCTTCCGGCACTGTGAACTGCACATGAGCAATACAACATAATACTACCACCCCTGTCTCCCCATCATGCACTGCTTACAGGATGTTGGAGGCTATAGACAGGGGAGAAAGTAGACAAAATGTCAGAGGAAGTGGAGATATTTTTTCAGGCGGAGGGTCATGTGACACAGATAGAAAATTAAGATAGTAGCTAGACCAGGTAAAGTGAACCTATTACAAAATAACTTATTAGATTTCGAAATGTGGTCTGCACCCTGAATACCCCTTTAACTGCCACAGGGAATCCCAAAATCTCTACCCCACAGTAGCCTCCACTAGCAATGACAGCCATGTGGATGGACAGAAAACACCAAGTTGTAAGAAAAAGTAGTTAAACCCTTTGGAATTACCTAGAGTTCTGCATGCATTGATTACTAATAAAATGCAATCTGAATATTGATCTCAATCTTGTGGCTCTTCAGCTGCTGTAAACCTACAACTTTCTACATGCCTTGATGGGCTATTGTAATTTCGCTAGAGCTGAAGAGTCACAGGTTGCGGATCACTGGTCTACAGATAAAATAAGTTTAACGCTTTGCAATTCAATTTTGGATTCAGGGTTTCCTAGGGGTCTTTCTCTTTCTGCCATTATACAATGGCGCCATCTGCTGGCTAGAGCCAGTAATGCGGTATGGGATATGCTGGAGAGGCCCCCGACAACAGAGCTGCCAGTAATCTACAGTAAGAATACCCTGCCAGACATCATCCGACATCGGAGCTGTACAGCCTTCAATCAGAATGTCTTTAGACGTCAGACAGTGGATTGGAAAGGGTTAAATGGGTAAATGGATGCATAAAATATACATAAAAATACCCCAATAATATAACAATGTCCCATACAAAAGACAGTGGGGCACATTTACTGTTTTTTTTCTGATGGATTTGCATAAAACATGGATTTGCATAAAATTTGCAACTTTTCTTTAGTGTGCGCTGGCCCCGACACTTTTTTAAAAAAAAACTGGGTGGGGCTTCTTGGAAGGGGGCATGGCCACCCAGGATCAAGAGATTTATGTATAATTTATGCCAGAGACTGGTGTGAATTATGCCATTTCTCAGAAGCTGCACGGAGGTGGTAAATACAAGAAGAGGTGTGCGCCTCCTCATGTATTCAGTGCACCGATGCCGGGCTTAGTAAATTTCCCCTATTGTCTTTAACGACTGTCTTGATTTATATAGGCTGCTGTGGTATCCCGCATGCCAGACATAAGAGAAGATTAATTTACTTGCTGCTCACATCTTGGAAACTTTTAAGTTTCTGTTGACATTAGTTCGGCCAAGATATAATGACTCTTCGGAAACAAGAAATCCCAGCTAAACAGCTATCTTTTACTTCAATTTAACAAAATTGTATTCAATAGTGGGTGTAGACTATTGATTTTCCACCCACCAAGAACAGCAATAAAAGACAAAATCAATGTGAGCCATTGCGAACTCCTACCTACAATTTATGGAATCAAATTGCCTCCCAATAAACAACACCATAGCGCTATATGACTGCTACTGACAGAATAAATTGGAAGGGAATCCTGTACTAATGAATGACAGGACAAGACTACTTTATCATTTTTCCATTTTTTCAGACTAATGGACGTTCCTCGCTCGATTTAAAATTCCCCCACACAATAATCATTTCTGATGTACTGTACCTACTTACAAAGATGGATTTCCCTTGGCAATGGTGTGACAATATACACTCTTGCTATGCCGATGAACTGACATTGAATATCTGCGTAATTTTAATGCACGCTGAATGGACAATGTATTAGAGACCCTCATCTAGTAACGCGTTTGATCTCCTTTAGTCTTTAAAACAGCAGGAATTTGTTGTGGCATAGATTGTAGAAACATAGACTGGTAGAGTTGGAAGGGACCTCCAGGGTCTTCCAACCCCCTGCTCAGGGCAGGATCACTAAATCATCCCAGACAAATGTCTGTCCAGCCTCTGTTTGAAGACTTCCATTGAAGGAGAATTCATCACTTCCCGTGGCAACCTGTTCCACTCATTGATCACCCTTACTTTTTTAATATCTAATCTGTGTCTTCTCGCTTTCAGTTTCATCCCATTGCTTCTGTTCTTTCCTTGTGTAAATGAGAATAGGGCTGCTCCCTCTGTACTGTGACAGCCCTTTAGATATTTGTAGACAGCTATTCGGTCTCCTCTTGCAAGTTAAACATTCCCAGGTCCTTTAACCGTTCCTTATAAGACATGATTTGTAGACCGCTCACCATCTTGGTAACTCTTCTCCGAACTTGTGTTTTTTAAAGTGGGTTGCCCAGAACTGGACACAGTATTCCAGATGAGGTCTGACTAAGGAAGAGTAGAGGGGGATAATGACCTCATGTGATCTAGACTCTATGCTTCTCTTAATACATCCCAGAATTGTGTTTGCCTTTTTGGCTGCTGCATCACATTGTTGACTCATATTCAGTCTATGATCTATTAGCATACCCAAGTCTTTTTCACATGTGCTGCTGCTTTTCAATTTTCTTGCCTATTTGTAGTACCTTGCGTTTCTCCTTGTTAAACACCATTCTGTTAGTCGCCGCCCAGGTATTGGAATTTCTGCAGGAATATTGGCCTATGCGGACAGGAAGCTGCTTGCATTTCTCAGGTAAGGACATGCTGTGATCAACTGACAGGAAGGGTTCATCGATTCATGCTGCTTGTGCCAAATTTGGATCCTTCTATCAATACGGTACAACAGAAGTCTCGATTCATCTTACCAGGTAATGTTTTTCCACTGCTCAGTGATCCAAATTTTGTGCTCTTTTGCTCGCTGGAGTCTTGATTGCTGTTTTGAGTAATGATACTGGAAATAGTGTTCTGCTCTTGTAACCCAACAAAGAGTTGTGAATTCAAACACATTAGGGCTTCTGCCCGCAGCTATTAGGTTTTATTGAACCTAATAGCACAATGCTTACGGTGCAGAATTCCACCGCGGAATTCCGCACCGTAAAACCACCCGACCTCACCCGCGGCATGCTCTATTTGCAGCGGGTGTACGCACGGACGACTTCCATTGCAGTCAATGGAAGCCGTCCGTCATGCTATCTTTCGCAGGAGCACATCAGAAGATAGCGTGAAACCGCTTCCCCGCCTACTGCCAGCCGCATCATATGACGCGGCCGGCGCGTCATGTGACGCTGTGGGCGTGTCATATGACGCGGCCGTCGCGTCACGCGCTCTTTTGTGCATGCACGACGAAGCGTCATGCGGGACGTAGGACGCCAGATCCAGAGGTAAGTATTGGGGTCTCTGGGGGGCGCCATGACGGGCTCCGCCACGGAATTCCGCGGCAAGCCCGTCACGGCTGTGTGAAGCCGGCCTTAGTTGGAGCAAATACCAAAGTGTTATTTGGTTACAATGTGCTTGACTGTGCACCAACTGTTCATCAGAGATTCCTGACATCCACCTCTGACCCTTTTCATTGACTAGCTGTTTACATCTACAGGATCCCATTTTGATGGATGTTTTTCCTTGTTCACCATTCTCTGTATACTCTTCACACGAGGGGCGTAACTATAGTGGGTGCAGGGGATGCGGTTGCGCCCGGGCCCAGGAGCCTTAGGGGGCCCATAAGGCCTCTCTTCTCCATATAGGCAGCCCAATACTATTAATAAAACATTATAATTAGGGGCCCCACTACACATTTTGCATTGGGGCCCAGGAGCTTTAAGTTACGCCTCTGTTTCACACCATTAGGGCGCCCACCCACTGGCGTTTTTTTTCCCTGCGAAAGTCACAGCATTTTTTTCTCTGCAGGGGTCTATGGGACTAGTAATGTTAAAATCGCGAAATCGCGATTTTGCGCGATCGCGATTTTAACATTACAAGTCCCATAGACCCCTGCAGAGAAAAAAAAGCTGCGAATTTCGCAGGGAAAAAAAACGCCAGTGGGTGGGCGCCCTTATACAAGAAAACTGCAGAAGGCTGGCAGTGTATGAAATCCTAGCTCCTGTAAGTCTAAGGGTGCGTTCACACGAGCGCATAAACGGCGCGTTTTTGCGCCCAATCGTATAAACGTGACCATCTGAGGCATTGGTTTCCAATGTATTCGTTCGCACGGGCGATTTTACGGCGCGTAAAAACGGCAACCCCCAAAAAAATGGAACATATGCGACCGAAATACGCGCCAACGCATATTCGATAGCCGAAAAGATAGTTTGCAAAGTAGGAACAAACGATAATACGCTTTCTAGCTCTGGTCATGATCGCTGAAAAACGTTCTTTCCGGCGATTAAACGCTGCGAACGTAAATACGCCTACGCTCGTGTGACCGCGCCCTAACACTGATGACCAACCCTTGCGTGGTTGTGTCCCATACTCAAAAAAACGTGCCCTGTAAGCACGAAAAATACAGTAAAATATGCTGGTATTCATGCAAAAAAGCCTCGTTCATAGCGCAAGTATGTTGCGCTGAGGAGTACGCAACAACGCCTACACCCGTGTGAAGCTGTCCTAAGGGCTTCTTCACACAACTGTATTTGCATGCAGAGAATAGAATCCATTGATATCAAAGGGTTCGTACTCATTTCCCCTTTTTGCGTGCGCATTTCCCATGCGTGCGAAAAAAATAGGGCCTCCTCTATTTCTGTGCACATCCGCGCAGCAAGGGTTCCCATTGAAATCTACGGGAGGTGCACAGATGCACAATACGCTGAGCAATTCTGTGAAAGAAATACCACATTTGGAACTCATTAGACTAAATAGCCATTTAAATCAGGGTGGGAGGGGGGTGTTCCACATGGATATGTAGATGCCCTGCGTGCGCAAGTACTGTGAAATACGCAGACACGCATGTAAATCAACCTTGTTCATAGCACAAATACATTGCGCTGAAGCATACGCATTTGCATATACACTCGTGTGAAGGAGCCCTCAGGCCCCCTTCAAACGAGCGTAGACGTAATCACGAAAGACATGATTGCGTTCTGAATGGAGCCTGTCCTCTGGCCAGTGGATCCACGCTCCTTCCTGATCTTTGCCCTGCTGCCGGCCCTGTTTGCAAAGGCGGGCATTCTAATGAATAGGCAGGCCAGCCCAATTAGTCCCCGGTGGTATCGCTTAACATTAAAGATGAGCGAGTATACTCGCTAAAGGCAATTGCTCGAGCAAGCATTGCCTTTAGCGAGTATCTCCCCCGCTCGAGACTGCAGGTTCGGGTGCCGGCAGCGGGCACGGAGCTGCGGGGGAGAGCGGGGCGGAACCTGGGGGAGATCTCTCTCTCCCCCTGCCTCCCTCCTGCTGACAGCCGCTACTCACCGCTCCCCCGCGCCGACACCCGAACCTGCAGTCTCGAGCGGGGAGATACTCGCTAAAGGCAATGCTCGCTCGAGCCATTGCCTTTAGCGAGTATACTCGCTCATCTCTACTTAACATCACAAAATTGCGCTGTGTTTCGACCGAACGGTTGTAATTCACTAATTTTGAACGATTTTTTGAACAATAATCGTTTAGTCTAAAAGTAACTTCCTAAATCCACTTATTGAGTCATCCCAAACCCCGAGAGCAGCTCTTCACGGCAATGAAAATCCCCAGATTTGTAAAGCCTACCCTCAAGGAGCGTGATAATTAGCTGCAGCTAATTCAATGCGTTCTTTGTTAAGTACGGAGCGGAACAATCGCATTACATGTCTTCTGCCTTGTGTAGAACGCTGTTAAGTGTAACATTTAATGACCCCCGCCGATGAATTCACAAAATGCTGTATATCTCATTAGGAAACCAAAGCAGTGATCTCCCGGCTCATCGTACTTTGTTGAATCCGCAGCCGATGACGCACGAGGATTAGACATACCTGCAAACAGAACAACAGGTGCAGGAGATTCTCCCTTGTCTGCAGCCTTATTCTACATTTTATGGTAATAGTAACTATGCAAAGCAGAGAAGAAAACACGATTATTTAAAGCGCTAGCGAGTAATTCATTAGGCTTTTCTTTAGCTTTTGGATTGGAGATTATTTATACAACACGGAGAGATGGAGGATAAAAACAGCATTAACAAGTGTACTAATCGCCGGCGCCGGCTCAATGCAATTTCTATTGTTTCTTCTCTGTTTGTTACCTGCATGAGGATACAGTGTAAATATATATATATATATATATATATATATATATATATATATATATATATATATATATATATATATATATATATATACAGATAGTCCCCGACTTGCGAACATTCGAGTTACGAATTTCGCAAGATACGAACTATCTGTCCTGCACAGTATGCTATGGCATTACATCATACTGTGCAGGGATCGGGCAGGCTCTTTCAAGCCTGATAGAAGCCTGTCCGGTCAGATCGCGGCTGCTAGGCAGCCGAGGACCTCCTGAAAGGCCCTAGGGCTGTCTATGCAGAGCGCCTATTAAGCCGTGCGCTTGATGGGCACTCTGTATAGGCAGCCCTGGAGCCTTTTTTAGGAGGTCCCCGGCTGCCTAGCAACCACACAGCCTCCCGCGATCTCATCGTGGGACGCTGTATGGGACCCCTCAACGTCGGGTGCAGGCTGTTTCTTACAGAGGG
The DNA here is from genome assembly GCF_035609145.1 of Eleutherodactylus coqui. Lineage (NCBI taxonomy): Eukaryota > Metazoa > Chordata > Amphibia > Anura > Eleutherodactylidae > Eleutherodactylus > Eleutherodactylus coqui. The sequence goes on from NC_089847.1 coordinate 109,134,109, forward strand.
CACCCGGCGGCAGCAGTTCCGACGAGCCGTGCCGCTCGTCAGAACTGTTAACACTTTAAATACCTCTGTCAGACACACAGGTATATATAAAAAAATATATATATATATATATACACTGTATGGAATTATTTATGCATGAACGTGGCTTGCTGAAATTGTTTTGCGCACGTGTCTGCACATATTATTGCACTTTTGTGCGCACGCAGGGCCAGTTCACACCCTTTCCATGGATTAATATTCTATTTAGCCTCACTAGATACAGATGTGTTCATCTCACAGCGTTTCGAGCAGTGTCACACCCTCCCCCTTCCGTATTTTTGCACCTACCATAGACTTTTATGGGACTTCTGTTGTACAAAATGTAGAAGGCTAGAGCAGGCCCTATTTTTCTCTCCGCATGCAAAATGTTCTCATTCAAACAAGCTCATAGAAATGAAAGCTCTGTAGAAGAAGTTTCCATAGGACCCCAGTTACAGGGGAAACAATTTTTCTGTTATGACAGTAGTCACTAACACAGCTGGTCTGGGTCTGCAAAGACCCTGCAACCTTGCCTTGTCAGGGGGCACTCAACGGTCACTTGGTCGCCACTTCTGCTTTATCACTGCACCACATAATGCTCATTGAGCGCTATGTAGCCTGCAAGAGAAAAAGTAGAAGCGGTCAAAAACTGCTTCGGCCTTTTTCCTACAGGTCCTCGACTGTCATTGACAGTCGAGGACCTAACCTGCTCCTGTTACATTGCCTGAGCAGGAGTCATAATTCTGCGCCGTATTTTTACTATCGTCTTAAAGCCCAGAATCAAGTGTCGTAAATCTATGGTCCTTAATAGGTTAAAGCATTGTTTAAGACATGTTCAGAGAAGCAAACTTTTTCCCTTATATCATCCCACCCAGATCTAATATCAAGAGGCTGATCAATCGATAATCAGCTAATGTAAACCATGTAGTCTAAAGCCTTCTGAAGATCTGATGATTTGCTGTGGAACCTCGCCTAGAAGACCTGCAGAATTCTACAGCACTCGGTGGAAAAGTTTTTTTGTCATTGTGACTGTGAGAACCCTTATGTGATTCAAGGTGTTCTCATTGCCAAATAGTCTTTATCAAACAAGAAGAGATGCTGCTAAATGACTTTTAGGAGAGTGTATTGAAAAGAAGAACAGAAAAGCTTCCATCTATTAGAACCGAATGCTTCTTTCTCTCAATTTCTTTAGTCCTCCAGGACACCCATTGCAGGATGCATTCCTCTTACAATTTGGAGTACATTGAATAGCACTGCAAGGCTTCAAATTTCTAATACCATATGTAACTGAGAACATTAGTCATCAATGCGAAGTCTAGGTTTTCTTTTTTCCATTGGCTCATATCGATGCATACCGTAACTTTTGTGAACAGTATGGTGTAAATTGGTCGGACTCTACGCTACATAATTTATGTACAATGGTGCATGCCATGTAATGTTGGCGCTAGAGATGAGCGAACCTACTCGGCCACGCCCCTTTTTCGCCCGAGCGCCGCGATTTTTGAGTACTTCCGTACTCGGGCGAAAAGATTCGGGGGGCCCCGTGGGTGAGTGGGGGGTTGCAGCGGGGAGTGGGGAGAGAGGGAGAGAGAGGGCTCCCCCCTGTTCCCCGCTGCTACCCCCGCTCCGCCACGCCTCCCCCGCCCCCCGGCGCCCCCCGAATCTTTTCACCCGAGTACGGAAGTACTCGAAAATCGCGGTGCTCGATCGAGTAATTACTCGAAACGAGTAGGTTCGCTCATCTCTAGTTGGCGCACTTACAGTATGAAATGTTACAATGTACATGACCAACATCATCAATAATGTAGCAGCATGTGGGACATTTACCAGACAGTTTGCAGAAAAGTACACGTGGAATTGCCATGTCCTGTGGCTAGAGATGGGAAAAAAAACAGAAAAATTGGGAAAAAATGTTTTTTTTTCTCAAAGCCATTTTTCATGTTATATAGTTTGAATACCATGTTATAGATTTATTATTTTTCATTGGTAAAGAACATATTCTACACACTTTTTTTTTCAATTTTTCCAGTAAAAATGGCTTTGGAAAAAAACTGAAATAAAATAGTTTTTCCCCAATTTTTTCCTAGGTCTCCTCATCTTTAGTCCTACCACAGTAGCCTGTGGCAGGAATGCCAGTTTGCTGGCTGCCAGCTAACAGGGGGATGTTCCAGAGTCAGTGTAGACCCAAGAGCCTGACACTGACATAAGTATGTGCGTTGTGGCATTGATAGGAGGGCCAGAGATAATCGAACACAAGGGATTGGTTTGGAGACAAGAGGAAAAATTTGATTCGCCTATGTATGTGGCTTGGGAAACCTGTTGTTTTCCTATATAACAATTAGGTCTGGGCTTGTCTGTCATAAAAGAGTTGGTGTGTTGAAGGCCGGAGTGAGTGATAAAGTGTCTGAGATACTACACAATGAGTTACCTAGGGTTCTGTGGGGACCCAGAAGACTGGAAGTGCTAGTATGGTACTGCATACAGAATAGCAGTTAAAAGAAGGGGTGGAGCAATACCTATAGAGGCTAAAGTCTATAACTAAGAGTCTTTGTGAGACATTTTTCTCCCTTTTATAGGATAGAGTTTTTATCCGATGCAGCCAACGCAAAAAATTGTCACGTCCTCTTACAAGGGCATATGTAGAGGGTAAGCAAAGGAAAAAATAGGTATACCGCAAACTTTTTTAAGAGATCAATTTAAGAAGGTCTATAGCAGTGTGAGATGAGAGTACCTTCAGCCCTAGAAGCCAAAGGATGATGATGTTCTGGGAGACAATAAACCTGGGAGAGGCTATAGCGGGGTCAGGGTGAAGCTATGTGAGGCGTTAGCCAGGTGAGGATTAATGACCAGCACATAGCAGGGTGATCAATGAGTGGAACAGGTTGCCATGTGAGGTGATGAGTTCTCCTTCAATGGAAGTCTTCAAACAGAGGCTGGACAGACATCTGTCTCGGATGATTTAGGGAATTCTGCATTGAGCAGGGGTTGAACTGGATGACTCTGGAGGTCCCTTCCAACTCTACCATTCTATAACTGCCTTGTAGCCTGCAACGTGCTCTGCCAACTTTAGCCCTTAACATTTGTGGAAAGTAGGGAGGCTGTCAGAGGGATTGGTTTTGGGGTTCTTGGGAGTAGAATCAGGTGTATAAAGAGTAACCCTCCTCCTGTGTTAAGAAGGAAAGATTGTATTGGTGTTCGATATACAGTTTGCCCAAAACAAGTTGGAGTTGTCTGTGTAAAAACAACACTGACCTCTCGTCTCTGTACAGTTAACTTTGACCAATCTGGTGTTAAGGCTAATTTGAGTAAAAGACTGTTTCAACTGAGTTCTAGAACATTCATGTGTTCCATACCATCCAGTGTGTCTTTTGTCTACCAATGCAGTCCTCTTCTGGGTAACAACTTTGGCTATTGGACAGTATCATGGCTCAGTGTTAGCACTGTTGCCTGGCTAAAACTCCAGTTCTAAGTTCAAGTCCAACCATAGGAAACATGTGCATGAAATTTGTATATGCTCACCACGTTTTCTGGGTGTACCTCCCTCACTTTAATTCATATCATATTGAATTGGCTGTAGAGTATGTTCCTGGCATAGATAAGTAAGCCCATGGTTTCTAGAACTGATGAGAAGGATGACAATTGTTGTACAGTGCTATTGTAGCTATAGTATATGTTGGTAATTGGAAACAAATAATAAATATATTAAGCCATCTCAGTCCTTGGGTGTTATATAATGTCTCCAGGTAGTATGCAACTACGGTAGTATTGTTATCTACGAAGGTCTCTGATATAATGTAGACCACGTGGTTTCTCTATCATCTATGGAAGTGAAGATCTGCACAGCCTAAAGGTCACGCCACATCTACAAGACAGAGAAATTAGAGTGATACATATAAATTGAGGAAGAATGTCACCATGTAGCCAGTGCCGAAGCCCATGCCTGGGTCCAGTGTTTTGTCACAGCGTCAGCACTGGACCATGCGATGCATTTGCTGATGCATGCTCAGTGTCATTCAGTACTACATGCTCTTCCTGTTCTCCCTTCTTCCTGTAGACTGATTGGATGGGTGGGCCGCTCTTGTACTTGCCAGCCTATCAGTAAATTAGTTTAGGTATTTATATGAGCTTCTTTGAATAGAGCATGCCGGTTATGCTCTTGAGATCAAGTGTATTCCTGGTCGGATAAGTTGTGGTGTGGGGTTGTGCACCTTATAAGTTTGGTCAGTGCATTGTTTTGTCTCTGGTCTGCATCCATTTGTCCACCTTTAACCTTGCACCGGTCATTTATATTGTGCCGCTAGTCAAGTGTATCCATGTGCTGGTAAGTCTGTCCCATTCAGTCCACCTCTGGAGCTCACTTCTCTCTCCCATATACCAGCTAGTGTATTTGCAGGAAAGTCCCAGGTTCCTATCACAGAGTTGCCCTTTTCAGGGAAGGTGCTCTGCTTCTTAGGCAAGTTTGGCAACTTTAAGATCAGAGATAGGCCCTTGTCCTTTCTTATCAGTTGCCTTGGTGTGTCTCACATTCCCCAGCCCATCCCACTCCACGTGGTGTCTGTGTACTCGTAGATGGATGTGACATAGAATGAAGCTGCCCATACACATTAGATAGCCGTCGATTGACAACTATCTTGCTGAACGCTCCCATACACATTCACGCTCAGCTTGGTCATTATGTATATGCTATGAATGTAGAGGAAGAAGACATTTTCGTATCTTTTGAGAGCAAAAGGATCTGGTCAGAGGCGTAACCTGAAGCTTCTGGGCCCCGATGCAAAACCTGTAACAGGGCCCCCAACTATAATGCTTTACTCATAGTACTGGGTTACCTAAATGGAGAAAAGAGGCCTTATGGGCCCCCTAAGGCTCCTGGGCCCGGGTGCGACCGCATCCCCTGCATCCTCTATAGTTACGCCCTTGGATCTGGTATTTGAAATCCAACTAACCTATCCTTATTTTCCCCAACATCTGCCATCGGGAAGCCCCATGCACATTACATGATCAACCGGACCCAAATCAATGGATTAAACCTATATCTAATGTGTATGGCCACATTAAGGTCTGGAGTAGAGTGGCATGATCCAGCACAAGTAGGAAGCACCTTATTTGCCCTAAGGTCCCATGTCCTCTATGCAGATAGACAAGACATAGATTGACTTTCACGCATGCCAGAACACCTTACAAAGGCGCCAGATTTGGGTATTTAAGCGAAAGCGATCATTTTGTAAACAAGCAGTTCCGTCTTTTGTGCTTCTCTGTAGCTACATAATGTGCCTTCATTAAGACATGTTATTTTGATATTCTGGTGCATTAAGCTCACAGAGCAGAATTATGCGTAATGTGTGATGATGAATACATGGCATGCTGTGACAATAAGCAGGTACATTGCTTCTCACTATATAAAGCTCTAGATCATTCTTACAGAGTTCAGGAGGAAACCATTTAACTCCGTGGTGTGAAAACAAAACCTAAATGTGTTACATTGCACTCGATATATAGAAAACTACGTCTTCCAAGTACCCTGTATGGGAAACAGCTCCCTATACAACACGCTTTATTACCGCTTAGTCATTACAACATTTATTACATTTCGGAGATGTATAGCCCACATCCCAGAATCACTTGGAAAATAAAAGTTACTCTTTAAATAACATCAATAAAGTAAACAATTATTGTTCTCCGGGAGCAGAAGATAAACTTGTGCAATTTCATTTTCTTAAAGGTGTGAATAGAGATACAATATGTCTGTGATCAGATGGGTGAAGACCCTGATCCTTCTATTGCAGTTGATGCCTCTATGAGTAAATGTTGTGCTTTCCGCTAAATAACTAGCGCCTAGTGGATTTGGCCAACGGGACATGGCCGGGAGGGAGGAGACTTTAAGGAGGGTATTAGGGGTGGGACAAGCCTTGGGTGGGGTATGGTATTGGCCACCCCAGTACTGTATGCCCATTAGCAAGCTTTGTCCTACCCTACCCTCCCAGAGGCATATATCGAAATCATGTGGTCCCATAGCAGAAGAGAAGAATTTAGAATTGCGGGTCCCGCCATTACAAAATATATATACACATTAGAGCAGTGGCGTACCTATAGAGGATGCAGGGGATGCAGTTGCAACCGGGCCCAGGAGCCTTAGGGGGCCGATGAGGCCTCTCTTCTCCATATAGAGAACTCAGTATTATGAGTAAAACATTATAGCTGGGGGCCGTGTTACAAGTTTTGCATCGGGGCCCAGGAGCTTCAAGTTACGCCTCTGCATTAGAGGCAGTATTTGTATAATGTGGCAGATTTAGATACAGCAGCTCAGCTCTTGGGTACCTCTGTATGATGCATACACAATTAAGTAGTCAGATACCAGTTCTGCACAGTGATAGTGATTGCAGTGGAAGCACCTTCAGTGACCACAGGTGACATATACGCGGATTGAAGAGGTCTGTTTTTATTCTTTATCTGGGTCTATACGACCATGAAGATTTCCTCCAGCCATAACTCATCTCTGTGCACTTTTCCCATTATGCAACTACCCCCAATGAACCTCTCAGGATCTCTCCTCTCATGGTACTAGTTTCCCCTATGTGGCCCTGTTAGGGGCTACCCACAAGGTGTTACCATGTTTACCTGAAGATAAGACTCTGTCTTACATTAATTTTTCCTCTCAAAAGAGCCATAGGGTCTTATTTTCAGAGGATGTCTTATACTCACATAGCAGGTGCCGTCCAGGTCCCTCCCGCTGCTCCTCAGCGCTCCATTGAATGGCTGTGATTGGTTTATTGAGCGCTGGCTCTGATTGGTTCTCGAGCGCCACAGCTCAGCCAATCAGAGCAGTCTCTTGCGGGAGGTGGGGTTTTCAAACCCTGTTACTAGCAAGAGATGTTCTGTTGGTGCTGACAACTGCATGGAAGCCTGCAGGAATGCCGAAGAGCAGCGGGAGGGACCCGGTCGATGCCTGCTAAGTGAGTATTGTTTTTTTTTTCATGTAGTGTAGCTAAAGCTTATTTTCAGGGTAGGGCTTATATTTCAAGCCCCCCCTCCCGAAAATCAGGGTAGGGCTTATTATTGGGGAAGGTCTTACTTTCGGGGAAACATGGTAATACAACTTCTATCATGTTGCGACAATATGCCCCGCCCCATTGATGTCATTAGCCCTGAATAGGAGTAAGCCCGCCCCCCTCCAAAGGTCTTAAAATGTTACTAGGGATCTGCAAGATATAAGAAAGTGATTGCATCTGCATTACAGGCAGTGAAGAAGCACAGGAAGAGTGACTGAGCAGGTGAAGTGCTGGTGAGTGGATAGCATAAGGAATGTTCAAACCTGCAGAACAGAAACCCCCACTGGAGAATTGGTGTGACGGGACGCAGTATAAGGACCATGGGACTTCCAGTAACAAGAAAGGAGAAACATTAGAGAGCTGCAGATAGCACACAAGATAGATCAGAAGCTGAATGACGACCGCTGCACATGTTGAGCAAATACGCCACCAATTCTGGTGATCAGCGATCAGGGGTCCAATCGGTCGGAATCTCACCAGTAAGACACTTACTTTCTATCTTGTGGATAGGGAATAACTTTACATCCTGGGACAGAAGCTTAACCCTTTCCAATCCAATTTGTATCCTGGTTTTCCTAGGGGGCTTACTCTTTTTCTGCCGTTATACAATGGAGCTATATGCTGGCTAAAGCCAGTACTGCATGAGGTGACACATTGGATAGGCTCCAACAGCAGAGAGGCTGGCAACATACAGAAAGAGAACCCCGACGGACGTCTTCCAACATCGGAGCTGCACAGCCTTAAATCATAATGTCTTCAGAGGTCAGAGGGTGGATTGGAAAGGGTTAAAAAATAAGGAAAAATATATAATGCTACATGGGAAATATAGTATTAGATGGCAGACATCCAGATGAACCTGGACGACTCCAGTACAGCAGAAGGAGGGTTACCCTCATAGATCAATTCTCTGTTCTGGCTCATAGATATGGGTGTACCCCTTCCATTGCATACACATGCTCTAATGCATAGTGGTTGTCTTCATGAAACAAGCCCTTTGAGGTGTTTTTCCACTATTAATGGCCTATCTTTAGGTTAGTTCATTAATAGTAGAAAATCGCTTCCAGTGGCCATACTTACTAATATATTGATGTGAGATACAAGGGCAGCTGTACAACCACATCATGCATGATGAGGAGCGCAAGAGAATGAGGACCCTTGACCAGGGCTTTTGGCTAAAATATTAACTAATAACTTATATTCATCGGTATTTATTAGAGATGAGCGAGCATACTCACTAAGGGCAATTACTCGATCGAGCATTGCCCTTAGCGAGTACCTGCCCGCTCCCCCCTGCTCACTGCCGCAACTCACCTCTCACCCGCGCCTGCAGCCGAACCTTTTTTTCCGAGCAGGCAGGTACTCGCTAAGGACAATGCTCGATCGAGTAATTGCCCTTTAGTGAGTATGCTCGCTCATCTCTAGTATTTATCATTATTTTTGCAGCAAGAGGTCTGGCTTTAAATGCTGGCGAAGCCCAGGCTGGCAGTGCCAGTGTGGTTCACTGTTGAGGTGCAGGGCAACCCAGCAGCGGTGTCATTAATAGGTTGTACACAATTATGGTGCACTACATGTAACAGTTGGTCTGGCACCTCCATGTGCAAGTATAATACTAGGCAGCCCGTCCCCTCAATATGTGGCAGGTCTGTGAGTGGTTGTTCACCACTATTTTGCACCTGTGCAATGCTCCTCCATATTTACATACTGAAGGACGTGATGTCTATACCTGCCCTTGCATTTCATATTAGTATATTAGTAAGTATGGTCGCTGGCAGTGATTTTCTAAAATTGATTTGCCCTCTCTCCATGATTTGTTCATTCACAGTAGATCCGCGGATGAAACTTCCATTGATCAACTGTTGGCTGGACCGACATAATTGTGTACAGAGCCGATGTGTTGTTGGAAACGCACAGCTCCATACACACTGCAGCCTAAGGGCTCTTTTACATGACCGTATGTGTTTTCACGGTCGCCCGTATGCACCATAAAAATCGCATGAATTAGGAATAGCCGCAATCAAGTGCCGATCTTTAGCCGCATATTTTCTGCCGTTCACACGTATCAGCAAAACCCTCGATCGGCAGACATCGTCGGAATGACTACTTATTAGAGATGAGCGAGCACCCAAATGCTCGGGTCCGCGTTATTCGAGTCGAGCTTTTCGTAAAATTCTAGAGCTCTACTGGAGTAACGAACCCCATTGACTACAATGGGAGACTCGAGCATTTTTGTATGTGGGACGCCGGGTGCCGAGCTTTTTTTTTTCTTCTAGGTTTGTTTCTCTCTCTCTATCTCTTATGCCAGACAAAAAATTTGCCAATGACGCATGCTGTGTCGTGGTGGGGAGGGGCCAAAACAGGCACGTCACAGCGAGGAGGAGCCAAAAACTGGGGCGGGGTCAAACACGGCTTGATGCTCGTTCGAGTAACAAGCACCATCAAGTACGCTAATACTCGAACGAGCATCAAGCTCGGCAGAGTATGTACGCTCAACTCTACTACTTATGCTTAGGTAGAGCCAGCTGTCTTCTTTTCCCAGCATTGGACACAATTGTTAGCTCCCATAGGAGTCTATGGGAGCTTCCAGCTTATCTTGGCCAAAGATAGGGGCTTAGCGTATAAAATCAGCAACCAAAAAAGGCCACTGATGTTCTATTTTTCTCTGTGCAATTTTTTTGCACTACCAAAAATCACTCATCTGAATGAGTACATTGGAATCTAATGCTACAGATGGTGGCAATTTTTGCCTGAATTTTGGACGCATCTACATAGCTGCAGATATATGGTCGTGTATATAAGGTCTAAGTCTCAATGGGAGATCCGTCAGTGTGCTGAACTAATGACTTCATTTCCCTCTGCACTTCTCTCTTCTCTCCTGCACTGTTTATCAGCTAATTTATCACCACAACACAGATAAATGAGTTGATAAGAACATGTAGAAGAGGAGAGAGTGGAGGGAAATTAAGTCATTAGTGAGCGATAATCATTACCTGTAAACGCGGGCAGTCGTGCACTATTCATTCACTTGTCGTTTACTGCTGCTTTTTAGCCAGCATAAAAATAGTCACTCAAAACACATTCCATTTGAATGGAATTCGTTCAGTCTTTTGAGCGGCTTGCAGACTTGAATGTACTCATTGTGTTTGCCTTGCATACATACTGAGTACATTGTTTACTGATGCCCAGAACAAGACAATGGAAATCTGCTGGCCAGATAATCCCTCACATAAACACCTGCCCACCTGAGCAAACAACTTCTACTGAGTTTACCTTAACTAATGAGGAAATGGGGATTATTAAAAGTCCCTATCTGTACTTGTTATTTTATGCAAAATGACGTCAGTTCGTTACGTCATTTTAGCGATAATTGTTGCATGTAAAAGGGCCTTTGGGGTTACTTTTATATGGGCTGACAGTAAAAGAGCAATTACGGGTGACTGTTGCCCCATGTAAACATGGGATCCGACTAGGCAAGTGTGCAATTATCACTCACTTGTTGGAGTTGCTTGCTTTTTAGCTCACTTAAAAGCAAGCAGCTGGTAGCCTGTTTAAACAGGCAGTTGTATGTCTATAAACAACTGCCTGTTTACTCTGGATGAAGGCGGGCGGCCATAAGAGATCTCTGGTGAGCTCTACCTCCATTTAGTCAGCGATCATCGCTCCTGTGGCTACTTTAGCACCCAGCAGTCATCCAGTGTAAAGCCATCCGAAGGGCTCTTTCACAAGAATGTTGTTTTGACGGTAAGTAGGTGCGTAAAAAAATTGCATCCAAAAGAACCAAAAAAAATTGTGCGTCAAAAGATGTGTGGCGTGGTTTTTGAAGCCGAGATGTCTCTCCATCCAAATCAATGACATTTCATATCTTTTGACGGCCCAGCACCGGCGGCTCTTATTGGCTTCTTTGGGAGCCAGCTGGTAAAGAGAGGGGGCTGGGGAGTGGCGTACTCGCTAATAGTAGCCATGGCATGCTTGTGGCTGCTATTCATTCACCCGATTTAACCCCTTCCAATCCACTGCCTGACATCTTAAGACATTATGATTTAAGGCTGTACAGCTCCGATGCTGGAAGACGTCCGTCGGGGTTCTCTTACTGTATATTGCCAGCCTCTCTGCTGTCTGAGCCTATCCAACGTGTCGTTTCATGCAGTACTGGCTTTAGCCAGCAGATAGCACTGTTGTATAACAGCAGAAAAAAGTAAGCCCCCTAGGAAAACCAGGATACAAATTGGATTGGAAAGGGTTAATGCTCAGATAGCTGAGCAATAAAACGATGCTCATGAGAAAGAGCCCTAAGTCTGCGGACTCTTTCACACGAGCAATGCAATTTACAACCACCTGAATCGCGGCCAAAAATCACATGAATGAGAGGCAGCTGGGACCAAGTCGCGGCTGCAACTCCCATTTTCTCACCCATTCAGATGGCCGGATGTGGCATATATACGCTGCAGCCCAGAATACCATTGGCCAGGGGGGGAGAGTTCAGCTGGTGGGACAGGGCAGGAGCTCAGCATAGCTTGTCGTGCTAAACTCCCTCACCTCTCTCCCCAGCCTATGGGAGTTGCCGGCAAGGGCAAGGGGAGGGACTTTAGCAAAGACCTATGTATTCTGGCCAGCATAAAATCGCCACAATAAAACGCTCATGTGAAACTAGCCTCACTAGGAGATCCATCACTGTGCTCAACTGATGGTTTAGTTTTCTCCGCTCTCTTCTCTCCTGCATAAACTTTGCTGTGGCCATACATTAGCTGATAAGAAGGTGCAGGAGAGGAGAGAGCAGAGGTGAAACTAAGCCATCAGTCCAACACACTGACGGATCTCCTATTAAGACTGCAGAGTCTATATACAGTAAAAGCTGCCGAAGACAAAACGGTGCAAAGCTTCTAATTGCAAAAATGACTGTCATACCCAAATACATGCAATTAAGTTTTCAAAAGCGTTGCCCATGAAGTTGTCTTTATCCTTTAACCCTCTCCAATCCACTGTCTGACATCTTAAGACATTATGATTTAAGGCTGCACAGCTCCGATGTTAGAAGACCTCCGTCGGGGTTCTCTTACTGTATATTGCCAGCCTCTCTGCTGTCGGAGCCTATCCAACATGTGACCTCATGCAGTACTGGCTTTAGCCAGCAGATAGCGCCGTTGTATATTGGCAGAAAAAGAGAAAGCCCCCCTAGGAAAACCAAGATACAAATTGGATTGGATAGAGTTAATGTGGCGATAAACCTTATAACATAGCTTGGCAATGGCCATTCTATCACTTGCCAAACTTTTAAGGCTACAATATGTATTTTTTTCCCCCTTAGCCCGCAAAAGCAGGCAGTATATCTTTACATAGCTCGCTTCGCTGTCATAAAACAGTCTTCTGCGTGACCCTTACATGACAAGATGTTATGCGACAATGTGCTTTTAATTAGGCAGAAAGGCATAGAGATAAATGTAATTGTGAGCAAAGGGTTCTGCTTTCAGGGTACAATCACGGCAAACAAGCCAGATGATGTGTGACTTGTGACAGCTGCATTTTATCACCTAATTATTGGTACTCGCTCTTGAAGGATTTCTCAATGGAGTATTGTCTTGGCCAACCGCAGTCTCACCACATACACTACTAGACAATTACCCTTTGGTTACTCACATACCCTTAGAGACTTTAGCTGTGCCATACACAAATGAGTCAATTATATCTCAATGATTTTCTTCTCTTGAATTCACAATGCTTGATAAACCACTGCTAATAATAAAACGGCAGAGCTTGCACATAAATGACTAGGGGTGACTATTGTCTGCTCTTTGGTACGTCCAGTCAATCCGTTTAACAAGATCCATGTTTTTTGTCACTGTTGTGCGCCCATCTTTATGAGTTTAGTGGTTTCAGCGAAGAATTGTATTGATAAAGTGTCTCATTGGTGCAATCAACTATTTGTGCTGGTCTGTACTGCCACCCGGTGGTCAAAGAGTGGAAGGAAATATATATATTTTTTATCCCTATAGACTACTTCATCAGAAGATGAGATTCAGATTCCATTTTTATTGTTGATGACACCTAGCACCGTCAGCTATGAAAAATGCAGAGTGGGTTATTGTACGAGAATTGGTTTTATCAACAAAACATATAAAGCTTCTCCTCGTTTATTTTGGCGTTTTTCTTGTTTGTTAAAAAATTGCATTTTATACAACCTTTTGTTTCCCCCTATTTATTATTTTTTTCTTTTTTGCACATATGTATTTTTTTGTGGAACATTTTTCCCCACTGAGAAGTCAATGATAAAGTTATTTATGTTGCTTGTTTATATGCAGAACACCTATAATGTATCATCTTTACTAATTAGCAAATACATGCAATCATTTTACATACTAGTAATAAGCACATGATGAAGGCAGCACCCCAATGTAGTTAAATACATCCATGTATCAATACACTAGTAAAGCGCAACAATACATTTTTGCTGCATGCTCATATCCAAAAGTGAATTCGCAGCATGCTCATAAAGGCAAAGCCAAAATATACTCATTGTCAAGAAAAATCCCCTAGAAGGAGTTGTCGGTTTATAGTGAAACTTCCTCGGTGATTCAGAAACGCAAAAAGCAAAAGGAGAATTTATTGTGGAAAACTGACCCTTTGAAGGAAGGCTCTAGTACCCTGTTGTACCGCCTCTAGTTTGGATACAAGATGTGATACAGGTGGGCATGGAGGCTCTAGTACCCTGTTGTACCACCTCTATCTTGGGTGAAAGATGTGATACGAGGGGCATGGAGGCTCTAGTACCCTGTTGTGCCGCTTCTAGCTTGGGTGGAAGATGTGATACAGGTGGGCATGGAGGCTCTAGTACCCTGTTGTACTGCCTCTAGCTTGGATACAAGATGTGATATGGGCAGGCATAGAGGCTCTAGCACCTTCTTGGGCGACCTCTTGCTTGGATACAAGATGTGATACGGACATGGAGGCTATAGTACGCTGTTGTACTGCGCCTAGCTTGGATACAAGATGTGATACTGGCGAGCATGGATGCTCTTATTTACACTCGTATTTAATGCAATGTATATATACACAAGTGTGAATGGATCGATGAAAATCAATGTACTTTCATTGACTCCATTCACCATGTATTACAGGCGCTTACATCGCGCACATAATTTGCTGTTACATTACGTTCATATGATCCTGCCCTTACTGTGTGTGCAATGCTTGTATACACCTCCCTCCCTGACAGGCTGTGAGGAGGGGGGATATAGTGTAAGCGTTCATAAAAGTTTTATTTATATATCATTAAGCTTTAGGCCACATTCATACCAGAATTTGTAAAAATACTATGTTTTTCACATTTTAGAATGTTTTTGACTGCGGTTTACAGCATTTTTAATCCACCCGATCGTTGCAATGGGTGGTGTAGTGCGTCAAAAACGCGCTGAATACACGAAAATAGAACATACAGCAATACAGCATTTGTTTTACCGCATGTTAGAAACTATTTGCTAAAATACTCGTCTGACAAGCCCCATTTAAATGAATGGAGGCTCAGTGCAGCGTTTTTAGTGGGTGTCAGAAATGCCGACTAAAAAAAAAATGCCAGTGTGAGGGTGGCCTTACTGTTACTGCTGTGACTTGTGGTCACTGTCGTCACATACCCAGAAATCTCTGTGGGTCTCTTGGCAAAGCTATGTGACCGCAGCTCTCTTGGAACAGCTGGGTCACAGAGCTGCATGCAGAGAGGCCAGCAGATGCGCTGCCCGACTTCTGAGATGGACGGCGGGCGCACCAGTGGTTTCTCACTGTGACTGGCTGTCACAGCCATCACGTGCCCGGGCACCATGCTGATTGGTCTCTGGGGACAGCTCTGTGATCCGAGCTGTCATTAGACTCTCAGATCATAGAGCTCCTGGACAGCGGGGCGGGCTTTATAGAGATAGAGAAGGCTGCCTGGACTTTTATAATATTTGGGCGGTCCCGAAGAGGTTAACCTATTAGTATATTTTTGGAGTGTGGGAGAAAACTTCCACAAACATGGGAAGAACAGACAAACTGCATGTAGATGTTGCCCTTGCTTGAGTTTTAATCTAGCACAGCAAGGTAATGGAGCTAACCACTGAGCCAACAAATTCCTAAGGGGGGGGGGGGCTTACATGGATGAGATTCAGTTCCGTTAGGCAGCTGTAATAAATCATGGCTGCATAGCAGGAAAAAACAGAACCACTGATTTGAATGGTTTCGTTTTCATTAATGGTATTCTCGCCCGTTAACACTACATGTGGACAATATAGGACAGAACCAATCTCTCCGCTGCTCTTTTTTTAAACTAGCACATTATGGCGTAGAATTTGAATGGCTTGATTGAAAAAGTTGATGGGCATCTACTTTCCGTAGTTGCCCATAAGCCCAAGTGTTTTTGCCCTAAAAGAGAATTGTGTATGGGGGGGGGGGGGGGTGTTTAATAGACCCCGTGTTGCAAAGCCTAGTGTTGGCATATCTCTGACAATTAGACCAATTTCAGAAAAAATATTGTAAGGTGTTGCGATCATGACCAAAGCCGACTGGGTATGCACACAGGTTGCACCAGGTATTCACATGGGTTTCAGGCAACTGACCCTGTTCTACATGGGAGGATGACGTGGCCCTACCTGAGCGGGGACATTGCCCCAATAAGGGCAGCCCAGCAGTCTTTAGATCTGGGCCTTAATTGATCCTAGGAGCCACGCACCAGAACAGGATGCATTCACATGCCAAGTGACAAGAACTGAACAGGACACACAGAGCCAGAATACGCAGCATACAGCAGCCAAAATGCAACCATTAGTAACAGATGATAAGCTGAATATAAATACCAGGTATTAGTTGACATTTTGTACAAAACATGAAAGCTAGCAGGCAATTTCACGGCTCCTGGCTATACCGCTAGTCCCTACACTAACCAGAAGTCCAGCAGAACCGGACATAGTTCACACAGAATGCTGCAACAGGACAGGACATAGATAGCAAGTCACACAGCAAGCTAACACAAAACTGACAGAATATAAATGTACAAACGGACATGAACCAGCAAGACACAGTTCACACAGCAAGCTTCAGCAGACAAGGATTCATGACTGCTCACCCTGAACACCAGACAGAGACTTACCAGGAGCTGGGTTTATATGTGAGCACAAACTCAGGAGATTGGCTAGCAGGTAGTACCACACCCAGCCAGCTCAATCAATTAACCTTGTGAGGTCTATACTGCTAGGAAGCTTAGAACTACAGATCTCAGCAGCACACGTAACATAAGGCCTCTGTAACACGGATTTGTATTACAGACGTGTTAGGGTTGACATAACAACCGTTCGTCATCAATATTTCAGCAGTTTTTGATCATTTGCTGTCATTGGTTTAATTTTCTACTGGCCAAATTCTGATCTGAATTTACCCAATAAGAAAGAACACAATTAGGCGACATTCACATGGGAAAGCGCGATATTGGGCTAAAAACCCAGCCCGCTATTGCGCTGGTCAACACGCGTTTCACCCGCAAATGCAAGGTGTTTTTCATTTCATTGAAATTCTGATACTCCACGCTCCTTTCACGCAAGTCACAAGTGTTTCCTATTGATTTCAATGGGTAACATCACATCGCACTAGCGTGCAGCTCACACGGCGTGCAGTGTGTTTGACTGCCCCATTGAAAACAATGTGCGGTGTGTTCCGAGGTAGGTGAAAAAATAGGACATGCAGTGATTTTTTTTACCTGGCAGCGTCGCTCATGTGTATCACCCCATTCAAAATAAGAATGGGGTCAATATTTGTGCATCTCGCAACGCGCGATTCACGCTCGTGTGAATGTAGCCTTATGCAGGCAAAACAGGCAAAGATTGGTCATGCCGCATCTTAAAAAAGGCTGTGAAAAATATAGCCATGTGAATAGATACATAGATTTACATTAGTTCTGTAATATGGTCCACATATCACAGACCGAATACAGAGTTAAATTAGGCTCATCTGAAATCAGCTTTATGGACGTTATTAGCAATGAGAAAATGTTTTTTTTTTGTAACTGTTCCTTTAAATTTGATTCCTGCATGTTGCTAAGTGGTGCGATGGTGCAGGCAGGCGTGTGAGGGGGTGGTGCCTCCTGTGATTACACATCCCCTAGCTGATAAGGGTGCTTTCACAGTGTTGGAATATTTCTGCAATCTGCACACTGAAAGCACAGCAAATACAACTCATTGAATCAAATGGGTTCCTTTACACGTGGATTTTGCGGCGCGCATTTCTGGTACGGGGTAAAAAACATGGCATGCTCCATTTTGGTGCCCATCTGCCCGAAATCGTGCAGTGAATTGTATGATTTTGCAGGCTTAAACACCTGGGCCTACTGACCTGCTTACGCTAACATGGCACGGTGGTCCCGGCAGCGCAACAAACTGCAGTCAAATGCGCCGATACGGTGCAATAGCCTGCAACTATGCGCCCTGCGTAGCGCACATATGTCTCGTGATTGCTAGCATATATGTGCTTATGCGCATGTGAGGCCAACCTAAGGGCAGTTTCAGAAAGCCGTATGTACAACTGCGCTTGCCGATAAGTTCTTTTTTTCCTCGCCAGCTGTTCAAACTCCATGCCATAGCGTAGTTAATCCTACATGCGGGAATGATTAGGCAAGTCCTATCTTTTCTCGCCCGTACAACTACAAGGCGAGAAATCACTGAAATCCGTTGAAATCAGTAGTTTCGCTTTGTGCCGTTATGCAACCGTGATTATCATGGTCGCATAACGGGACTAAAACATGTTCATGCGTATGAGCCCTACGTCAGAGAAAGGGCACTGCTGAAACTCTGTTTTTTTCCCTAGACGGTAGTGTTCTGGATAGTGAGAGGGGAGTGGGGACATAGCTAAAAGCCCATGAGCCCGGGGGCAAGAAGTTCAGCTTGGGCCGCCCTCCCCACTGTTCCTCATGGCTGCTAGTCCGGTCCGCCTGAAACATTCTGTTGCATTGCTGGGTCTCTTAATTGGACCAATGATACAGCAATAACAACAAGGGACGCTGCTATAGCTTTAAAAGAATAAGTGTACGAGATGCAAAAGACATCACCCCCCCCCCCTCCGCCCCCCACAACCCTCACCAAAAGAGAGAAAAAAAGTATCAAGATCATATCTGTTAGAAAACTTTTGTATCATGGCTGTCTTAGATACAGCAAATAAGCTGTAGTGTACCTCTAAGCTGTTGATCATCAGATATCAGTATGGCACAATACCTTGTTTCCCCGAAAATAAGACAGTGTCTTATATTAATTTTTCTTCAAAAAGGTTTAACTTTTTTACATGTATAGCTGCCTAGACACTATTTAAATTGACTTTTTAAATTAACTGTTAGCAGGGCTTAATTTTGGAGTAGGGCTTATATTTCAAGCATCCTCAAAAATTCTGGAAAATCATGCTATGTTTTATTTTCAGGGTATGTCTTATTTTCTGGGAAACAGGGTAGTAGTGATTACAATGCAGTTATCTCTAGTGATCACAAGTGACGCCTATGCAGCCCCTACAACTCCTCTCGGTGCTACCTACACGCTAATAGTGCACTCCTCTGTTGTCTCCAAGCTTTAGTGCTTTTCTCCATTTGCCCCCACAGTTACAGTGCGTCCTTCTATTTGCCCCCCCATACAGTTATAGTGCCTACTTCTGCCACTCCCACAATTACAGTGCTGCACTCCCTACATGAATCCCCCAAACAGCTACAGTGTGCCCCAGGCGCATTGCTAAGGGTCCATGGGCTCTGGTACAAAGAAAATAGAAAGCACATAGAGAAAGATTTCAGTTTGCTTCCGTTCCGCTAGGTTTCAGTCTTTTTTCAGCTTTTTTGCAGCGTAATCTGTTCTGCTAAGAAAGCAGAAACTTAACAGAACAGAAAGAAGCTGAAAGTTTTCCATCCCTCTGAAAACTCATTGAAATCAATTAATCCCATGTTTAATTCTATTTCTCTACTCCAGAAATGGAACAGAGAGATGGAAAACCCTAACAGTGCCCCAACGCAGATGTGAACAAACCCTTATTGCCACATTGTGCCCTGGGCCGTATGAAGAATGTCGGCCTCCGCCAGTCTGAGGTGTTAAAAGAATCTGATGCATATTAAATAGATATGGTACCAGAAATTGGCTTACTACATAAATACAGTATCAGAACTAAACTTACTGCATAGATACAGTACCAGAACTGAACTTACTACATAGATACAGTACCAGAACTGAACATAATACATAGATAGTTAGTTAGTTATTACGCTTGGACGACAAGGGTCCGTAGCGCTGATCTAAAATGACCACGACCAAGAGCATTGTTCCATTCGGTGTCGATGTCGGAGGAGGTACCACTGCCTATCTGTTGCACCCACGAGTGCCAAGGGCGACCAGGGGGCCTCCGCAATCCGGCAGGGGGTCGTCTCTCGATTTTCCTAGCAATTGCTGCAGTTAGAGCACCGTGGGCCAGAACAGCTTCTGACAAGCGTGCAACATGACCAAAAAGTGCGAGTCGTCTCCTTGTTATTGTTTTTGTGATTGACTCAAGGCCCGTGCAAGCTTGTATCTCGCTGTTTCTGATAAAGTCAGACCAACGGACACAGAGAATCTGGCGTTGGCATCGCATGTGAAAGGACTCCAGACGTCAGTGGTATGCGACAGCAAAGTCCAAGTTCCTGAGCCGTACAATAATATTGGCATAACGCAGGTCTGGTAAAATCGAGTCTTGGTCCTGAATGTTATGTTCTGCCCCCGCCAGAGGTTATCCAGGGACCTCATCGCTGAGGCCTCCAGCGCTATTCTCCGCAGGATGTCTGAAAGCGCCCTCCCATCTGTGCTCTGAACGCTGCTGAGGTACACAAACTCACTGACAGCGTCGACTCTCTGTCCGTTTACGTCTAGGTCCGGGGGATTGCGCCGGCTCCTAGATTCTGCAGCTTGGTTTTTTGCCAGGAGACGTGAAGCCCAAGATATGATGCCTCAAAATCGAACTGTTCCAATGAGTATCTCAGATTATTACATGTGACATCTAAAAGTGAAACATCGTCGGCGTAGTACAGGTCGGTAAACTGTTACTCCAGAAGAGTGACCCTATTACGCTGGACAATACACTGAAGTATCCAGTCCATGGCCTTGCAGAAGAGTGCAGGAGCAAAGACTCAACCTTGTTGAACACCAGACGAGGTCTCAAAACTAGCAGAGGTTGAACCGTTGATACAGACTTTGGCGGATGGGCCCTGATGAATGTCTTTTAGTAGGTCTAGAAGGAATGTGGGGATGCCAATGCCACGCAAGGCCTTCCAGAGGGCTTCTCTGTCAACCGAGTCGATCGCCGCCTTGAGATCGACATACGCGATGGGGAGCGGTTTGTTAAATTCTCTATGTATCTCTGAGAGAAGCCTAAGAGCGAGTATGGCATCCATTGTGGAGCGGCCTGCCATGAAGCCTGACTGCTGGGGTCTCCGCTTGGAGGTCAGGACTGGTTGTATCCTTGAGAGTAGAACGTGCGCGAAGACTTTACCGGGAACTGAGAGGAGCGTTATCGGCCTGTAGCTAGTGCAAGTTGTTTTTGGGCCTTTTCCCTTGTACAGGGCGAGGATGATGCCTTCCTTCCATTCCACTAGGCCTTCCCCACAAGACCAGATGTGCAGAAATAGTTGATGTAAAGCAGTGCTTATCGTCTCAATTGCACATTTCAGCAGTTCGGATGGAATGCCATCTGAGCCGGCGGCGCGTCCGTATCTAATTTTCTGAATAGCAGAATGAACCTCTTCCCATGAAGGAGCATCCATAGGCACAGAATGGTCATCCACAGCAACGGATGTGAGGTAATCAAGGTCATGGCACGGGTTTGCCAGTGGATGATTTAGCGTTGAAGTGTCTCGTCATGGTTGATACAAGGGCTGCCATTGGATTTGTGAATTGGCGTATGCCGGCTGGTCCCTGAGGACCCTCAGATTCTGGCGACTGCTTTGTATGCTGCTCTTAGATTGTTTGAATTTAGACCCTCCTCAGCTTCATCAGCCAGAGCATTATAATACTGCTCCCTGTCTTTCTTGGCCTTTGCCCGGAACAAACCCTTCAGCCTCTTACATTCCGCTTGGTCGTTTTTAAGGCGGGCTTTCGCCTTCGCTTCAGGGACCTGCATAGTATCATCCATTAGCCAGGGCTGCCTACGGGGACGCCGATCTTTGCGGTTTCACGGATAGCATCTCTTGTGACATTCCAAGCCTCCCCTGGTTCATTTGGGAGATTGCCCAGAACGTGGAACCGGTTTTCGATTGCGATATTATATTGACATTCGAGTGCTGGATTTTCCCTCAGGGCGTCAACGTTTAATGAAGGTGGTGATCTGGTCTTATGGGGCGGACGGAGTAGAACTGCTATTTTGGCAACAAGCAAACAGTGGTCTGTGTTTGCTGGAGCTTCTGCCCCGCGGTATACTCAACACGATTTAACAGAATTGCAATGACGAATGAGTATATGGTCCAGTTCCTTTTTTGTATGTCCATCGTTGGATATCCAGGTAAACCTATGAATACTACGTCTCTGGAACCAGGAGCCTGCCACTGTGAGGCCCATTGAGGTACAGAATGACAGATTCCGGTGTGAATTGTTGTTACTTGGGCCTTCGCCAAAGAGTCCAACGACGTCTTCATAGCCAGGAGTCCGGGGACCTGGGTTTGAATTCAGGTCGCCGAGCACTATGAGTACATCATGCGGAGGGATGCAATGCAAGGTGGCAGCGAGCTGGTCATAAAAGGCATCTTTGTCTGCAGCTGTGTGTTCTTCAGTTGGTGCATATGCCACAATGACGGACATGTGACTGTGACGATGAACAAACCTGGCGTACAGCAGACGTGGAGAGATCCGATGACACATTTCCATGGACTGATTTATGGGAGGGCGAAGGATCAGTGCCACTCCCTGGGTGTGGTCAGTGCCATTGGAGTGTAATATGGTGGCGCTATTAACCTCGTGCTGGTTATGATGCAGTAGACAAGGTTCGGTGATGCCGGCTACAGTGATGTTATATCTAGCCAATTCCTTGATGAGTGCCACCTGGAAGCCAGTCCCGTTCAGAGTAAGGACATTCCATGTGGCAAAGCAGGTGACTGAACGCAGGTCAGTTTTTGGGACCCGGTGATCAACCTTCATCCAGAAAGAGCCGTCCCGAACTGGGCTTTTGGCTCTTTCCTTCATGCGTGCATTGTGAGGTGCTGGTTGGCAACGGGAACTCGGGTTGTCAGGGGCTCTAACCCTGGTGCTTGAAGTGCTAGCCATTTTTTTTAGATCGTGAGTCCCTGAATACTTCGTCGCCTTGGGACAGGGGGCGACGGGAAGCGCAGTAATGAGGCCCATTTCACAAGTGTATTGGTATTAGGCCCTTCACTGTTGCATGCTGTTGCCTTTTGCCTCGACTAGGAGGTGTATCTGCCTTCAGCAAGGAAGGAACCGCTGCTGCCTGGCCTTCACCAGAGCCTCGTTAGCCAGCCGTATTCGAGGTTTCTGACAGGCCTTCACAGCTACCGTAGCGGCCATCGTACTTCGCCCTGTCAGGCAGTCCCCTACCTGACTGTTGCCCGTCTCCCACGACGAGGACGTGAGGTTGGACTTTTGGAGACACTACATAGATACAGTAGCAGAACTGAACTTACTTCATATATACAGTAGCAGAACTGAACATACTACATAGTTACAGTAGCAGAACTGAACTTACTTCATATATACAGTAGCAGATTGAACATAATTTTGGAGTAGGGATAAAAGTTCAAGTTCCTGAAACTCCTAAAAAATCATGCTAGGGTTTATTTTCAGAGTAGGTCTTATTTTTAGGGAGTAGATACAGTAGCAGAACTGAGCATACTACATAGTTACAGTAGCAGAACCGAACA
Source organism: Eleutherodactylus coqui (assembly GCF_035609145.1). Lineage (NCBI taxonomy): Eukaryota > Metazoa > Chordata > Amphibia > Anura > Eleutherodactylidae > Eleutherodactylus > Eleutherodactylus coqui. Next base: position 109,157,047 of record NC_089847.1, read on the forward strand.
TACTACATAGTTACAGTAGCAGAACTGAGCTTACCATATAGATACAATAGCAGAACTGAGCATAGTACATAGGTACAGTAGCAGAACGGAGCTTACTATATAGATATGATACCAGAACAAAGTAAGCTTACTACATACAATACTGGAATCAAGCTTACTATATAGATACAGCATCAAAGCCGAGCTTAAATAGATATGGTAACAGAAGTGAGCTTACTACATAGATATAATACCAGAATCTAACATACTATGCAGATAAGGCACCAGAATTGCCGTATCATGTATATGGATTTTACATGGATCTTATACAGCTCTGGGCATTACACATACCGTCCACAACGATGAACTGTAATTTATCCAACATGGTCCGCTATCAATCAGGGTGTCAAATATTCTCACTATGACTCTCATAACAGGCGTCAGCTGTGAAAATGGCCTGTAAAAATCAATTGTACTCATTGTACATTTCCCTAAATTAAGCAGGATCCAATTAGGTCAATGCAATAGGCTTTAATGAGGCTGACAGCCGGTAAGTCCATGAGCTACTGTAAGCCTTCTAGCCAGAATTCAGCATCACAGAGCAGATGACACGAAGTGACAAAGTTACCTGTAGGCTCATTTCTACCCTGTAATATATATGATCCAGAACTGGCAGACTGATAAATCTCATATCATATGTCTGCTAAACTTAATTAATGCGAAATAACAAGTAATAGCAGCACTTGCGCTGGGCCAAAAATGTTCTTAGGCTGGGCTCTCTTATAGCCGGCCATCTGGCTTTTTTTCCTACGGCGTTGATCCCATAGAGAATTGATCCTATAGTTGTCTATAGGCATCTGACACATTCGTTTCGATGCCTGATGGTTTTCAGTGTCGGATAAAAAATGCCGAGTTTAGTGTTATTCTGTCCAGCTATGGACTCCGGACCAGCGCCTAAAGTGCATCAAAATGGCATCATTTGTGTTCTGGTGTGGAAACAGCGATGCATGTGAACCCAATTTTGGAACTTACATGGACTAGAGGGCTTAGCCCTCCATGTTGAAGTCTGTAGGAGTTATGGAGAAGAGCTGCTTGCTAGAACTCTTGAAACAGCTGGTCAGCAGGGGTGCCGGGAGTCAGGGCCCCATCGATCTTAAGAATAGGTCAACCATATTTTAGTCCTAAAAAAACCCTTTAGCTAACACATGGTTTGTGCAGCTCACCATTCAGGAAATGGGGGTCTTCTGTTGGCTCTTTGGCAATGTTGGCCAGCATATAGCTGGAGAAGTAACTTACATATGTGTGAGTCATCTTGCTGTTGAAGTCTAAGAGTACTTTTACATGGGACAACTGTCGGGGGCTTAAGTGGCCAACAGTCATCCCAAGGATTATTGCGCCTGTGTTTTCACAAAGGAGCGATAATTGGCCATGGAATGAAGGCGATGCACCCCGGAGATGTCTTCTGGTCACCCGACTCCATTCAAAGTAAACAGGCAGTTGTTCACTGAAGGACTGCCTGTTTACAAGGGTCGATAGTCACTTGGTTTCTACGTGAGCTAAAAACCGAGCAACTCCAACAAATGAGCAATTCTCTCTCACTTGCCCTGTCAGGTTCCATGTTTGCATGGGATGACAGTCACCTGTAGTTGCTCTTTTGAGTGATTACCAGGCAACCATTGGCCCATGGAAAAGTATCCTAAGATAGTCCTTGTCTTTGCTGTCTCCATAACTCCTACAGACTTCAGCAGGGAGGGCATTGCACATATGTAGCCAACTCTGCTATATATATGGCTGCGATAAGTGGACTGATGAGACCAAGAGGTGGAGTGAGAGCATCCACTAATGTTAATCTGCTCCTGATGGTGGTAGAGTTGTTGTTTAGGGTCCTGCACATGTTAGCATGAAGGGTATAGGGCCATGATGAAGGGTATAGGGCCAACCTAAGCTAAAGTCTATACATCAAAGTTGTCAAAGTTGACAATGAATGTGAGAACAAAAGTCCTGAATACCTGGCTGTAAGCTCTTCTAGAGACATAGTAGGTATCATTCAGAGGTAAGACACTGTCTTTCCCAGAGATCGGGCTGAGGTTAGTCTTTCTGATTGGCTGCGTGTCAGTAAAATCTCTGATTGGTGGAATGGGAAGAGTCTAGCCAAGCCTGGGAGAGTGAGCAAGGTGAAGGAGGAAGTATGTAATCGAAAGAGGTAAGGTGCAGGAAAGTGGCAGGAAGTAAAGGAGGAGTTGGTCGATGGAGGTAGAGGAAAAAGGAAGCTGTGTGAGAGAAAACTACTGGAGGACGGAAGGTGGAGGAAAGTGCTAGGAAGATGCAACAGTGAGAAGGAGGACGTATACAAGGAATACTTCTCAGTAGTGAGTGTTCTTTGCCCCTGTGTAATTACAAGTCAGAGGAAGCACAGGCAACCCTGCATAAGCCATCCATTCTTACATGAATACTCGTCCAGAAACAACCTCAGATAGCTTAGACTGATGGGCTCGGTTTTCCAAAGTAAAGGAAAAAGTTAAGGAATAAGTACATGTACTTCTGCTCAAGTGAAATTGTTTGAACTTAAAGGGGTTGTCCCGCGCCGAAACGGGTTTTTTTTTTTTTAACCCCCCCCCGTTCGGCGCGAGACAACCCCGATGCAGGGGTTAAAAAAACAACCCGCACAGCGCTTACCTGAATCCCGGCGGTCCGGCGTCTTCATACTTACCTGCTGAAGATGGCCGCCGGGATCCTCTGTCTCCGTGGACCGCAGGGCTTCTGTGCGGTCCATTGCCGATTCCAGCCTCCTGATTGGCTGGAATCGGCACGTGACGGGGCGGAGCTACACGGAGCCGGCATTCTACACGAGCGGCCCCATAGAAGACTGCAGAAGACCCGGACTGCGCAAGCGCGGCTAATTTGGCCATCGGAGGGCGAAAATTAGTCGGCTCCATGGGAACGAGGACGCCAGCAACGGAGCAGGTAAGTATAAAACTTTTTATAACTTCTGTATGGCTCATAATTAATGCACAATGTACATTACAAAGTGCATTATTATGGCCATACAGAAGTGTATAGACCCACTTGCTGCCGCGGGACAACCCCTTTAATGCTAACTACGAATTCTGGCAAGTGTGAATTGTTGTGAATTTCTCAAGCGTGGGGTAAACTGTGTACCTACACTTTACTTTCTTAAGTCTGGTTTGCACTCTTCATTTCATAGTTACCAGAACACTTCATTTAAGAGGTACTGGTGTCACAAGAACATTAATCCCTTATTGACCACCCCATAGTGTTTTTACATCCTGCTTTGCTGGGCTTTAACCCCCAGGGCCGTAAAAACACGCTTCCTCTGAGGATTAAAGCTCTGTAGGCCGTGGACGAGACAGCTCCATGCTGTCAGTTACCAGAGGTAGCCGACATCCTTGAGCTGTCATAGGGGCCACGGGAAGCCATCCCCAGTCATGCGATCGCTAATATCTACCAATAACAGTGATCACGTAAAAGTAAAAAAAAGTGTAAAAAAAAACATTTTTTTAATATCCATGAGGGGAGATGGAATGATGTACCTAAGGCCGTGGATTTATCCACAGACCTTACCCCAGCTTCTGCGCACACACCCGTCACCAAAATGGCTGACACATGTGCAAAGCCACAGATTGACAGGGTAATTTAAAATCTCCCTGCTCCTGGCAACCAAACGTAGCCTGGAGATTACACGAGGGGCCACGGTACACAGTTCGTGGTCTGGTGTCACGTAAAAGAAAAAAAAAGTTTAAGTTTCACCTCCTGTCATGTATCCGTGAGGGAGGGTGAAATTACTTACCTATTGCCCCCGACAGGATCCTTATCCATGGACCTTTCCCCAGCTTTGGTGCATGTGCCCATCACCAAAATAGCGGACGCAAGCGCAGAAGCTGGGGTGGGCCCGATAAATTTAAAATCTCCTTGCTCCTGTTACTTAATGTAGCCAAGAGCCTGGAGCAGTGATCGAGGGCCGCAGTGGGTGGTCTCCGGTCATGTGATTGCCATTATCCAACAGATAACGGCGATCACGTAAAAGTTAAAAAACAGTTGAAGTTCGATGCTCCTTTCGGTTTTGGTCTTGTTGTGCATACAGACAGAATATTAGGGCCAAAATGGGCATGTTTCTGAACACGGGATAAACAGGGGTATCCATTTTGGGGTGCAAGTCTTCATTCATGTGTGTGCTGTACAAAAAAATTGTCTTTGAAATGACACAATTGCCAAACAAATGAAAATTGTAATTTTTTCCTTCTGCTATGTTTAGATTCATTCAAAAACTGTGGGGTCAAAATACGTAGTACAACCCTAGATGAATGCGGTAAGGGGTCTAGTTTTCAAAATGGGGTCATTTGTGGGGGTTCTCAATCGTTTTGGCCGCTCAAGGGCTCTACAAATGGGCAATGGGGCCTAAATCATCTTCAAGCAAAATGTCTGTTCTGAAAGCCACCGGCTGCTCCTTTCGGTTAGGGCCCCGTTGTGCATACGGACATTAGATTAGGGCCACAACGGGTATGTTTCTGAACAAAGGATAAACAGGGGTGTAAATCCTCATATTTATGTGCACTAAAGAAAAAAAAACAGTTTTTAAAATGACATATTTGCAAAAATATGAAATTTTATTTTTTCTCCTGTAAATTGCTCCTAAAAATTAAATAAAGTTGTGGGATAAAAATACTCCTGACCCCCCACCCTCTCCTCAGTGAATACATTAAGGGATGTAGTTGTTAAAATGCGGTCATTTGTGGGGGTATCTATCATTCTGACACCTAGGAGCCTTTGCAATCTTGGCTTAGTGTAGGAAAACAAAGTGTCCCTCAAAACGTTAATAATTAATGTTAAATTTGTGCGTCTCCTAAATAGTTCAAAAAACTAAAGTTTTTCAAATGTGCTTCCAGAATAAAGTAAACAAATTGAAATATATATCTTATCAAAAATTTGTACAGTATGTTTGCACATATTTGAGATATTGCAATTGAAAATGTGAAAAAATGACAATTTTTTCAAAAGTTTCCCAATTTTGGCGCTTTTAATAAATAAACACAAATTCTATCAATTTATTTTTACCACCTAAATGAAGTACAATATGTGGCGAAAAAACAATGTCAGAATCATTGGATATGCAGAACCTTTACTGAGTTATTGTATGTTAAAGTGACACTTGTCAGATTTCCAAAATTTGGCCTGGTCATGAAGGCGCAAACAGGCTTGGTCACTAAGGGGTTAAAACTATATATTTTCTTGTTACTGTTGTCGTTTTGTCACTGTGTACATCCGGGCCGCGTCTGGACATTTCAGGGAGGCACAAGAGAGCCACCGTTAACAACCATCTTGTTCCCCGCTGTCTCTCCACTAATGCCCGCGCTTGGCCGCCACAATAGTGTGACAGCGGGAAAGAACACATCTGGACCTCATAAGGCTAAATAGTCTTGTAAGTCAAGGTAGGCGGTGTTGCGCATGCGTATGAACAGACCCTCCGCGCACAAAAAAGTACAGTGCATTGTACAGATAAACACGAAAATCAAACTTGTTCATATCGCAAATACGTTGTGTTGAAGCATGAGCGTTTACGCATACGCTCATCTGAAGGAGCCCTTAGGCCTTATTCCCATCACTACATGTGTGTTGTGCCTGAAAAACTCTACACAGACCACACACGTTACGTATCCTATTCTCATCCATGAAAGCTGGAGAAGAGCTGCAGCAATCTTTTTCACGCATCCTTGTGAAAAAACGGACACGTGAATAGCTTCATAGGCCAATATGGGGTCGCATGCTGTATGTGAAATACACGGACAGCACACGGCCTGATTATTCGCCCAGGTGTCTGAGTGTGTCCGATATTGTTGCATGAAAAACGAATCTATTTTAGGGGCCATTCACACGGGCGTATGTGTTTTTGCACTATGAATAAGGCTTTTTTTGCGAGGATATCAGCATATTTTACTGTACGTTTTGCGCTCGCAGAGCATAGTTTTTTGCATACGAGACACAAACAAGTCCCAATTTAAATGGCTATTTAGCCTAATTGCGTGTGCATTTGCGCACCCTAAATTTAATTCTATGTGGTCCTTTGTTGTGAAAATGCGGCATGTTTTTCTCCGTGTACAAAATGTACATACAAAAAAAGAAAATGTGAGCAAACTCTTTGAAAAACGTGTGCAAACGCGCCTGTGTGAAGAGGCCCTTCATGTATTTGACATCGAAATCCCTTGCGTGTGTCTATTTTTTACATCTGTGCGTGATCCATCTGTCATCCATTTTTTTTCTCATGCACAAAAAAAAAACCTAATGGGTCCAATATTTTCCTAGAATAGCTCTGTAAGGGCTCCTTTCCACTTGCGATTGCGTTTTTTGTTAACGCGATTGTCAATGGGACTTTCTATTGTAAAAAACGCAACGCAATGCACCAAAAACGCAGTTGCGTTTTTTACAATAGAAAGTCCCATTGACAATCGCGTTAACAAAAAACGCAATCGCAAGTGGAAAGGAGCCCTAAGGGTGACTGCCCACTAGCGTTTTTTTCCCGCTGCGAATTCGCTGTGGTTTTTTCTAATTGTCAATGGGACTTTCTAATGTTAAAAACGCGACGCAACGCAACACAACGAAACTTGGCGTTTTGGTGCGTTTTTAACACAAGAAAGTCCCATTGACAGTTGGAAAAAAAACACAGCGAATTCGCAGCGGAAAAAAAACGCTAGTGGGTAGTCACCCTTATGATCAATGAAAAATTAAATTCACAGTACTGTCCTGAGTGTAGAGATGAGCGAGCATACTCGCTAAGGGCAATTACTCGAGCGAGCATTGTCCTTAGCGAGTACCTGCCCGCTCGAGAGAAAATGTTCGGCTGCCGGTGCGGGTGACAGGTGAGTAGCGGCAGTCAACAGGGGGAGCGGGGGGGGGGGATGGGAGATCTCCATTCCGCTCTCCCCCGCCGCTCCCTGCCCGCTGCCGACAGCCTAACCTTTTCTCTCAAACGGGCAGGTACTCACTAAGGACAATGCTCGCTCGAGCAACTGCCCTTAGCGAGTATGCTCGCTCATCACTACCTGTGTGCGATCCACTTTTTTTTTTTTGCGCACACGTTGATTTGAAGTGGCGACTGCCATCTGAGACGTTGAACTAGAATAAGGCAAGTCGCAAGTTTTTTACGCTTGTGATTTTTGTGCGCGCAGGTCCCCATGTGAAAGAGGCCTAAGGGTGGATTCAGACAAGCGTGGGCGCAACTACACCTGCCAGCACCGAGCGTAGTTGAGCCTGAATTTCTTCCCTTTTTTGGGCTATTCCAAACTGCGCACCAGAGCGGGAACTTAGGGAATGTCTTTTCTTTTCTCGGACTTACAATTAACAGATTTCAATTTATTTCAGTGGTTTTGTTTTGTCCCAGTATGCAGCCGTCTTTATCATGGCTGCATAACTGGAGAAAACCAAGTTTGTCTCAAACGACCATTAAATACCTGCGGATGTCTTTTTCCCCCATTTGCGGATCACACACGCAGTAAAGGAATTGCAACATGCTCCATTTTCTGCGGATTCCCACACGGACGGATTCCGTTGAAGTCAATGGAAGCCATCCAATCCGCGGCACACCCACAGCTAACACTGCGGACGCGCTGTGGATCCCCGGGTAAGTAGAAGATTCGAAAAAAAAAAATGCACTGCGCATGACCACGGCGCGCCGGCCAGTGCGGCCGCACGCATCTGCCGTGCAGAAGAAACAAGATCCAGCCAGGACGGAGAAGACCCGCACTGGGACAGGTAAGAAAATGTCCATGGCCGCGGGTGTGAGTGGATTCCACTGTGGGATTCCGCACTTGGAATCCGCCCATGCCATGGACATAAGGCCTTACAGTGGGCCTTTTTTTCTCCATTGTACATATTTACAGAGAAACAGGAAATGTTAGATGAGATGCAGAGTGATAAAGTAAGCACTTCACTAAATGTTATCAGTATAAACCAGAAAGAAGGGCAGAGCTGCCTTAAAAATATTAGAGTAGACAAATTGCCGGGTCCCGAAGGCATACACCTCCGGATTCCACGGCCTCATGTCCACGGGAAAAATCAGGCCCGCCGCGATTCTCCATGCCGAATCCCGCAGCGTGTCTCTCCTTTCCCACGGACATGAGGCCTAAAAAGAAGATTTACTTACCTGTCCGGACGCTGCGGATCTTCCCTCCGTCGCCGCCGGATTTTCTTTCTTCGGCCCGGCGGATGTGCTCGGCATGCCGGCAGCTGCTCTCCCGCACTCCCGCGTAGGAGAGCAGGAATTCAGCTGCGGGTGTGCCGCGGATCCGGACGGCTTTCATAGGCTTCAATAGAAGCCTGCGGGAGCCATGCCCGCGGAAGACCCGCACTAAAATGGAGCATGCTGCGGGTGTTTTCCTGCACACGCAATCTGTGCCTCAAGGTAAAATGACATCCGCAGGTATTTAATTACCTGCGGGTGTCCAATGCATCCCTATGGGGCTTGAAAAAGGCTTGTCTAAAGCCGAAACGCGTTGCACTTATCCGAATGAACTTCTATCCTTGGAAACTTTGAACATATTCCTATCTCTGTATCTACTTATAAGCCTTCTGGGATTGATGGGTGCCGCGGGCCAGGCACACCTACAAAGTAAGTTATTTCCTTTTTGTATCCAGACCACTGGAGCGTTGGGGGTTGTTTTTTTCTCGATACAATATTATGTTATAGTCACTGATTACTTCTGATTGCCAGATTGGAGCTGGAAAGAATTTTTTTCCTTTAAATGAGGAAAATTGGCTTTTACCTCATTGGGGCTTTTATGCTTTGCTCATACCTTGGTGGGAAACTACCCCTCTATATACCATAGACTAGTCACTGAGCAGCGCAAAGCATCCATGACTGGAACGCTTATCTGCACCAGTCACCTTCGAATTCCCTATCAAGCACGTCAGCTGGGACCTACACTGAACAGATCCCTATTGGTTAGGGTACGGTCTAAATAAACCACACTACACTTAAAATGTAACTGTATTCTACAAAAACTTTTTAAATATTATAGAGGCATATCAAAAGTTTTGATTTCTGGGTCGTCTGGGTGCTGACACCCCCACCAATAAGTACAATGACGCAGCAGAAGTGCTCACCTGAGCACTGTTACTGCTCATCAACTAAAGAAAGATTCAATAGAAAGTCTATGGGCCTGTCTTTAACTTGCAAGCAGAAACAGCCTTGAGTGCACCGGATGAGTGCTTCACTTACATTTATTCTAGCAATCGATGGGGATCTCAGCACCCAGACCCCCAGCAAACAAAACTTTTGATATGACTCTATAATAATAAAAAAGTTTTTGGAAATTATAGTTACATCTTAACATGAACAGACAACATGTCTGTCTTATCCGTCCAGACCTGTTGAGCAAACCGAGCAACAATTATAAAGAAAGAGGACAAGAACAGGCTAATTAATGTATAAAACATGGGGATTTTAGGGTTTTTAGATGTACAATGCAATACAAAATACAGTGGTAGAGACAGATGAAGCCTAGAGTGTTTCCCTTGATCTCGCACTGACTGGACCTGCTAAAAATGGAGTACCTGCTCTAAAAATGGTGACCCCACGACTGGAAACTATATAGATTCTGTAAACATCTGTAGTTGTAATATAGAAGAAAGGGAATCAATGAGGACAGACAAATAGATAACCCAAGAACAGAGTACAAGAATATTCGAACCAAAGGAAGAACTGACAAACGTAATTCGAAGTCCAAACAGATGGCGTAACAAAGTAGTCAGATGCACAAGGCAAGTGACACCCTAACACTGAGGAGTACAGAAATATAACCAGCTCCTTCTGCACAGAGGAGCCAGATATATACCCCAAAGAAGCCAGTGAGACGATATACAGCTCAGCCAGCCTATCAGCCTTGAAACAAAGGGTAGATGTTTCTCTCTTGGTGTCCAGCGCCGTATGACACAGCACACGTGCTGGTGAGCGCATCATGCATATCTCACGCATGCTGTTATGTGCAGCCTTCCTGGTTTATTTTTTTATTTCCCGCTTAGCGATATTGCATGTAAGCGCCGCACATACGCAATGTAATTGCATCTAGCGACCCTCTCTCCTCACACCTCCTCCGATCCCTCTCCCCGGTGGTCATCTCCCATCTCACCACTATTTTTAACCTCTCCCTGACCTCTGGCATCTTTCCCTGATGCTGCCAACTACAGACCCATCTCTAATCTCCCCTTCATCTTCAAACTATTGGAACGCCTGATTTTACTCCCGCCTTGTAAGCCATCTATCAGAGAACTTTCTCCTCGACCCCCTACAGTCTGGCTTCTGACCCTTACACTCCTTAGAAACTGCCCTTAGGGTGACTACCCACTACAGTTTTTTTTCACTGCGAAATTTGCAGCGTTTTTTTTTCTGCAGGGGTCTATGGGACTTGTAATGTTAAAATTGCAATTTTGCGGTAAATTGCAATTTAGCGCAATTGGATTTTAACATTGCAAGTCCCATAGACACCTGCAGAAAAAAATGCTGCGAATTTCGCAGTGAAAAAAAATTGTAGTGGGTAGTCACCCTTACAAGGGTATCAAGCGACCTCCTGACAGCAAAATCGAGGGGCTATTACTCCCTACTGATCCTCCTCGACCTCTCCGCAGCTTTCGACACTATCGACCACAAACTCCTCCTCAGTATGCTTCGCTCCATCGGCCTAAAGGACACTGCTCTCTCCTGGTTTTCCTCCTACGTATCTGACCGCTCATTCAGCGTCTCCTTTGCTGGCTCTACCTCCCTTCCCTTTCCCCTTGCTGTTGGTGTCCCCCAGGGCTTAGTCCTCGGCCCCCTCCTTTTCTCCATCTACACAGCCCCTATTTGACAAACCATCAGGAGAATTGACCTCCAATACCACCTCTACGCTGACGACACCCAGCTATACGCCTCTTCCCATGACATCTCTGCACCTTTCCTCCAAAACATCACCGACTGTCTGTCCGCTGTCTCTAACACTATGTCCTCTCTCTACCTAAAACTAAACCTCTCTAAAACTGTTCTACTGGTGTTTCCACCCTCCACTAACCGAACTCATCCTGACATCTCCATCTCAGTGTGTGGCACCACCATAACTCCTAGACAACCTGCCCGCTGCCTTGGGGTCATATTCAACACTGATCTCTCCTTTACCCCCTACATCCAATCTCTGGCCCGAACATGTCAGCTGCACCTCAAGAACATTGCAAGAATCCGCTCTTTTCTCCCCGCTGACTCGCTAAAAACGCTTATTGTTGTCCTCATCCACTCCCGCCTCGATTATTGCAAATCATTGCTGATCGGCCTCCCCTGCACCAGACTCTACCCTCTCCAATCCATCCTGAATACGGCAGCCAGGCTCATCTTCCTGTCCAGCCGCTACTCCAACGCCTCTGCCCTGTGCCGGTCACTGCACTGGCTGCCCGTCAAATACAGAATTCAATTTAAACTCACTACCTTCATCCATAAATCCCTCCACAGCGCAGCGCCCCCCTATATTTTCTCCCTCATCTCAATCCACCACCCAGCCTGGGCCTTCCGCTCTGCTAACGAAACCAGACTGAGCGCCCCTTTAATTTGAACTTCTCATTCCCGCCTCCAAGACTTCTCCAGAGCAGCACCGGTCCTCTGGAACGCACTGCCAAAGGCTATCTGGGCAATCCAGGACTCGCAGAACTTCAGGCATGCTCTAAAAACTCACCCCTTCAGGGAGGCATACTGCATTCCTAAACAAACCCCTCTGTACGCTGCCTGATAACATGCTCCCTGACCTACTGACTGCAATCCCTGCTAGCCATCATAAACCGCTCCTGCAGTCATACTGTTTCTGCCATCACACGGCTAAATGTCTGACCATTGTCTATGTGTATATCACCCCTCACTCTCCACCTCACCATACCGTGCACATCTCCAGCCCCTTTACCTTCTGTATCACCCCACTATTCGTAGTATGTAAGCTCGTTGGAGCAGGACCCGCACCCCTATTGTTTCCATCAACTGATTACTATGTAACCGTGGTTCTGTAATGTTTGTACTTTTGTCTTTCTGTATTCCCCCTGTCTATGTAAGCGCTGCGGAATATGTTGGCTCTATACAAATAAAGATTATTATTAGTATATGTATGGATTTTAGAACGCGCCTATAGACAACATTAGGGCTCTATCGCGTGTAATACGCGGTACGATAGAACATGCTGCGTTGCTTTCTACTCGTGTATTATACGCAATGAAAAACGCTAGAGTAACAGTGAAAACAAATATATTTGAATTGCTGCGATGTACCGCATATTCTACACGTGTACATCGCACACGTAAAATGCAATTCAAATACGCTTGCGTGTGCATACGCTTCACACGGGCGTATGCATTTTATTGCATGCCTCAACGTAACATATTTGGCTATGAATGAGACTTTTTTGCATGTGTATCAGCGTATTTCACTGTACTTCTTGTTCATATGTGAGCCGCAGACATGCATGCTTCAATTTAAAAGGATACGACTCGTATGCCCTGTGTTCCAAATGTGCTTTTTTTTCACAGAATTGCGCACTGTTTAATGCATCCCCTTGCATATTGCACTTGCATTTCCGCACCTCCCATAGAGTTCTACGGGAACCTTTGATGCACAGATGTGTACAAAATAGAACATGTTTTTTTTGCCCGCGCGAGAATGCTTTCGTGGAGGAGCCCTCAGGCCGGATTCACACAAGTGCATGGGTATTTGCGCACGCATGAGCCCATGCGTTTTTGCAGAATATGCACCAATCCTCACAGCCATTAGTCCATTGTGTTCTTTTTCCTGCGCAATTATGCAGTGTTTCACGCCTCTCCTAACGTATCGCGTGCGCATTTGCACATCCCCATTGACTTCTATGGGAACTTTTGATGTGCAGAAAAATAGAGCATACTACGTTTTTTTTCCCCGTGCCGCCAAAATGCATGTGAACGAACCCAAATACGTAAATATAGTTGTGTGAATCCAGCCTCAAGAAGGTGCCTGACAAGCATCAGACAGGGGGCTGCACTGCAAGGAAATGACTGGAATCCATAGAGGAGACCTCCAGATGAGAGGAGCAGGGATGGAAAAATGTGTTTTCACTGGAGTGGCCCTTTAAATCATTCACTGGTCCTCAAAAATGTGCGGTAATCAAGGAAATGTCATGCAAATATGCGATAATGAAACCAATTTCATGCATTCATACAGCAAGGAATAAAGTGAACTTCTTCATAAATGTCTTGAGAAGCCATCGCTCTGACCCTACGGCCGCAACCACAAACATACTCTAATCAAAATGTCAAAGGAAGGAACGTTCGCACTTCTCACCGCAGGATCTATGCAGCTCTTGTAAAGTGAACTCTCGCTGTCTGAGACTTTCCACTGCAGTCTAACAACGGACTCTCTTAGAAATGAAGCCATTCATACATACTGTGTGCTACCCTTTTACTGCCCGGGGACCGCCCAAACCACAGACTTCTGGCATACAGAAATTCTACGTTTTTGGCATAAAATATGACCATATGAATTAAATAACAACTCAGTACAAAATCTATTCAAGCGTGAAAAGCGAAGAGGTGAAATTCACTGATCAGGAGACTTTCTCGGCTTTTTAGGAGACACGATAAGGGTCAAATTGTAGTGGCAGGATGAAGCCTCTCCAAAACGGCAGGTCTTGTGGGGTCTTCTCAGAATGTAGTGGTTAGTCCTTACCAAGGAAGGAACACTGGTGAACCAGCAACGGGGTCACCGACACCCAAGGGTCATGGATGCATGGACTGAAGGTTGGCCAATCTGGTCCGATCCCATACAAGATCTACTGTAGTAAAAATAGGGGGAAAGGGTAATGCTGTCTATGATAAAAAGAAGAGAATAGTACTAAAAGCTGGCAGTGGAGGAGGTGCAACACTTCAGGTTAAAGCATGTAGGGTGTGACCAAAGGTGTGCAAAACCTTACCCTTTATTTAATAAAATATGTGATGAGCATATGAAGACACGTTTCGGGGGATAACCCCTTCATCAGTTCAGCTGGTGTTTGAAACATACAAGCAGGGGCGTCGCTATAGGCTCATGGGCCCGGCTGTAAAAGTTTATCTTGGGGCCCCCCCAACTTCTCTTAACCTGTTAACACAGAGGCGTAATTTGAAGCTCCTGGACCCCAATGCAAAAACCTGTAACAGGGCCCTCAACTATAATGTGGTGCTAGTGCAATATATGTCTCCACCGGAACTATGGATGGAGACATGGGTCGGCTGGGGTGAGTGACAGGTAACACCCTCAGAGGTGGATTGGCTGGCGCCACCGTTGGAGTACTACCCGCATACACTATGACACTAATGGGCTGTGGGTGTCCTTGCTCCCCGCTGAGAGCACAGTGCACATGTCAGTTACTGGCCATCCTCCCCTGTCAGTGTCTCTGTGTCTTGGCAGCGGCTCCATGCTCCTGCACACAGCAGCTGGGAGCCCAGTATTGACAATGACAGTGAGGCCAGCTGCTGTGGCGGTGGGGGGACATGAGAGCAGGGTTTGCCAGAGGTGCCATGGATGGTGAGAGCGGGGTTGATGGCAGTGGCAGTGCCAGCCGTGGACGAGAGTGGAGCCCAGGACTGGCTACTGTGGTGCCTGAGGGACGGGAGCTGACATGGCAGTCTGGCGGGGAGATGTGTGAGCGCGGTGGTGGTGATGGGGGGACATAAGCGGAAATGGGGGTTCGTCAGAGAGATATGTGAGCTTGCCAGAGGGATGGTGGTACATGTGTTTCTGGGGAGGTGTCTGTGCGACAGCCAATCCACAGCTGTGCCCATCACCTAGGCATACCCTCGAACTCAGACCGGCCAACCCATGTCTCCACCCATACATTCGGTAGAGACATATTGCACCAATATCCTATAATGCTTTATTCATAGTACTGGGCTCCTGAGCCCGGGTGCAACCGCATCCCCTATAGTTACAACAGTGCATACAAGCTATATTGTACATATTGAAAGTCAGAGTGAGACGGAGGGTGAGAGAGTAAAAACGGAAAAAATCAAAGGGCATATATTAGATGTATATGTTATATAAACACATGCAAGTTAAATGTAGTCATAGATATATATAAATATGAACTGATATACCCGGCTTTGCCCGAGTTAATTTGATACAGGTGTTTACCTGTTGTTCGCACAGAAAATTTTATGATGTCAAGGTTACTTCAGAGGAACCGAGAAATAAAATATGTATACATATAGAGGAGCGGTAGATTCTCCTCAGACTGCATGTACCGATGTCCCTCTGCAGAATATGCCACCCATCCCACTCTCCTCACTTAGGACCTAAAGAATGCTCGCACTAAATGTCACGCTTGTAGGACACCGGGAAGTTACACTACATGGGGGTGTACTTACTTTTGCAATTAACATTGAATAATCGAGTTGTGACCCCCTTACTTTTCCTTTTTAGGACCTAATCAATGCTCATGCCAAATTTCATGTTTGTACGACACGGGGAAGTTAAAGACTTAGTGGCAAGTCCGTCAATTAGGGCTTTCACCTTCATATATATATAGATACAGTGCAGATACTCCCCCTCGCTGCCCAGCGCTGCCTCCGACCCCTGCAGCTCCCCCAAATCTTCAGGGACGAGCCAGCAGGTACTCGAAAAAGGCGATGCTCTCTCGATTATATCGCCTTACCGAGTATGCTCGCTCATCTCTAATTCCAATGTATTCATTTAGATGAACGATTTTTAGGCGTATAAAAAAGTCATGTCAGGAAAATAGCACATGGGTGACCGAAAACAGCGACCGATTTTTCACGGCGTGTGAAAAGATAGATCTTGCTCTATCTTTTGCCGAGATATGCTGGAAGCTCCCATAGACGTCTATGGGAGATGAAAAAAAAAAGGGAGGGGAAGGGAGTTTAGCTGCGTTCAACACAGGGAAAAGAAGACAGCTGTTCAATTTAAGCATTAGCAGTCATTCCGATGATTTACGCCGACCGAGGGATTTCCGCGCTACTTTTTCGTCAATACGCGGCAGCGGTACATGTGAATGGACAAGAAAACACTAATTAAGATCGGGACTTGATCACAGCTATGCTTCTTTCATGCAATTTTTAGATGCGATTGGCCGAGCTTAATAACGCATAGGGTCATGTGAGACAGGCCTTAGGCGCCTTTTGCAAAATAGCCACGATAAAAAATAAATTCAGATGGGCGATTTTTTTGGTGCGTAAAATCGTCCGTTCGGAAAAGATAGCGCACACGGAGTGCATTCTGGCCCGCCACTTTTACGCACAACCGGAAAAGATAGGACTTGTCCTATGTTTTGTGGGAATATGCCATCTGTTTCCATAGACTCCTATGGGAGCCTTTGAAAGCCGTTAGAAAAGGGAAGGGGGAGGAAATTTAGCAGCAACTAGTCCCTCCCCTTTTCCTTGCCGTCAGCTCCCATAGGTTGGGGAGAGAGGGGGAGGGAGGTTAGGTTTGTGCTTTGCGAGATGCACAAATATGAACCCCATTCTTTTGAATGGGGTCATGCACTAAAACAAATTGCGGCACGTCCTATCTTATCGCCCATTGTCTTCAATGGGGCTGGTGGCAGCATCGCAACGCACTCGTGCGAGGAATAAAGGCATGTTAATCTAGTGGGACCATCTATCCTCCATCTACAGGACAGAGAATAATTCTCTGGTCAATGGGGGTCCAACCGCTGGGATTCTCTATGATCACCAGGGGTCCTGTAACCCCAATATAAATGGAACAGCAGCCAAGCATGTGTTTTCCCACTCCATTCATCTCTATGGGTCTGTCAGAGATAGTTGAGTGTGATACTCCTCCTCAGCAGACCCATAGAGATGAATGAAGTATTGGAGCCGGTCCATTCCGCGGGTGATGTCACTAGTGGGCGCTCCTGCACTCCGATGGTATATAGAGAAAATATACAGCACTCATACGAGAAAAAATGTAATCCCGGTTAAAAACATAATGAAAGGCAGGACAACCCAAGCAGGTTTTGCTGTGCGAACCTAGAACCTCACTCATTACATAAGCCCCAGCGGTCGGACCACATCAATCAGACCCCTGCGGACTAGTGTTGAGCACAATGAAGCAGTTGAACCCTGTTTTGAGTCAAACTGTGCTAAAAGTTTGGTTTGGCGCAAACCCGGACTCTGGGCGGTTCTTCTTGTCGGAATCCCCTAAATCATCTTCTCCTTTTTCTTCTTCGTCTTCGACTTCCTCCTCCTCCTTCTATAATACACAACTTTTATGGGTCTTAGGGTTTACACGGATGTACGTGTATTTGCGCACGCCTCAGCGCTGCATTTTTGCACAACGAACGATGCGTTCTTGCGTATGTATCAGCGTATTTTACTGTACTTTTTCCGCCCCTAGGGCATGTTCATTTGCGCGGTGCAAGCTAGACGCATCGAATGAAATGGCTAATCAGTTCCAGATATGTTTATTTTTCTGACGAAATTACGCAGCGTATTACGTATCTTTTCACGCATTTGCGCGTCCCCCATTGACTTTTATGGGGAATTCTGGTGTGCAAATATGCAGAAAATTAGAGCATTCTACGTTTTTTTTCTGTGCGACAAATATGCGGGCAAAATACAGAAATGTGAATGAGCCCTTTGACTACAATGGGTTCTGTTGTCTGTGGAGGAGCCCTTGGACAGTGTAGGGGCGCCTCGAGACAGACGTATTTGCACGCATTTTTGTGCACGTGAAAATTGCGTGCACAAAATACAGAGAATAGAACCTATTCGTTCTCACCTCCCTTTTTGTGCGCCATAAAAATCGAACTTTTCCTATGTATTTGCACCAAAGGTCCCCTTAGAAGTCTATGGGAGGTGCGCAAAACACAAGAACACATGCAATATGATGCGTAATTCTGTGAAAAAGAGAACAAATCTGGACCTCATTAGGCTAAATAGATATTTAAATCAGGGCACGGGTGTGTCAAGCACATGTGAACAAGACCTGCGTGCGCAAAAAAGTACAATACGATGTGTCGATACACGCGCAAATCAACCTCGTTAACTCTGCTGGTCTGAAGCCGCACTTATAAACCAGTTTTATTGGCATTTGTGAAGTTTGAGTTCAGTTCAACTAATTCGGAACTAACCAAATTTTTGCCCAAATTCGGTGAACCAAACTTTTGAAAAGTAAACCAAACTTTTGAAAAGTTTGGTCAACTCCTTTACAGTTTACGTTGGGCGCATCAATACACCCACCCCTACTCCGAAGATGTGGCCAAAACAATGTCCTCCGTCAGCCTGGTACACATTAGTATACCTTTTTCAAGTGCATGAAGAAGATTAGTCAACTACACTTTGCTGTGTAGACATCCCTCAAAAACAGTAAGCATACCAAGTGGTATATGCTTTTAGAACAAGTCAGCCTACAGCCGATGCATGCCACATTATGCCTATGTAGTGCCATACGTCTGAGCCTTCTGTCGAAGACATGTCAGAACATCCTCCCAATATATACCTCTAATGGAACGCTGAAATGTGATGTGAATTGCACTTAAGATAAAGCAATCATAATTAAAATGACATTATCAGTGCAATATTACTAGTGACCACAAGGTGGAGCAAGGTTCAACTCTCTAATACGGATCTGTGCATGTGAAGCGAGAGCTAGAAAATATGGCCAAAGGTATGTGGACGCGCAAATATCACATACATATATGCTTAACCTCACTCTTCTTATCCGGTTAGCTATAAATAATGTAGTAACGCTGAGAAATAAGGTCATACAGCGATATTCTAGAGAACGGCGCGCTCCCAACTTTGCAGCAGGAGCTTGAGGAAAGTCTGTTCATTATTACAATGCCTGAGCACAAAACCAGATCTAGAAGAAAATAACTTTCCAAGTATGATATGAGAAAACGTAAAATAAAAACCTCTAAAATCCTATAGGATAAATTATAAAGTGGAACGACTGCTGTGAGGCCGACCTAATATCAGTGCCGACCTGTGGGATGGGGGATATCAGTAATAGGAGCAAGCAATGAGTTTGCCTCGTACAGTAAGTTGGTTAGATATGGCTGGGGATGGTCAAGGAGATTTCAGCACTGAAACGTCTGGTCAGCTCCGTGGATAGCGTTGCCAAAAAGTGGCGTGGCCTATTATGACGTGTAGTTTAATCTCAGTTATTTTAATGGCCACAACCAGTACTTGTGCCACCCCAATAGTAACAGTGCCCTCAGTAATACTAATGTTCCCAATAGTAATAGTGCCCCCGAGTGGTGGTTCTAGTAGTAACAGTGCCGTCAGTAGCAATAATGACCCCAGTTGTGGCCCCAATCATAATAGTACCCTTAGTAGCGGCCTCAATAGTAGTACTGCCCCCAGTAGTAGCCCTAATAGTAAGAGTGACCCCTGTTGTGGCCCCGATCGTATGAGTAACCTTAGTCGTGGCCCCAATAGTAACTGTACACCCCTCAGTGGCCCCAATAGTAATAGTGCTCCAGTAGTGGTCCAAGTAGTAACAGTGCAATCAGTAGTAATAATGACCCCAGTTGTGACCTTAATCGTAATAGTACCCTTAGTAGCCGCTCCAATAGTAATTGTGCACCAATCAGTGACCTCCATAGTAATAGTGCCCTCAGCAGTGGCTCTAATAGCAATAATGCCCCCAGTTGTGGCCCCAATAGGAATAGTACTAGAGATAAGCGAGTATACTCGCTAAAGGCAATTGCTCGAGCGAGCATTGCCTTTAGCGAGTACCTGCCCGCTCGAGACCAAAGGTTCGGGTGCCGGCGGCGGGCACGGAGCTGCGGGGGAGAGCGGAGCGGAACAAAGGGGAGATCTCTCTCTCCCTCTCTCGCCCCCTCCTGATGACAGCCGCTACTCACCGCTCCCCCGCGCCGGCACCCGAACCTTTCGTCTCGAGTGGGGAGATACTCGCTAAAGGCAATGCTCGCTCGAGCAATTGCCTTTAGCGAGCATACTCGCTGATCTCTAAATAGTACCCTTAGTAGGGGCCTTAATAGTAGTAGTGCCCCCAGTAGTACCCCTGATAGTAAGAATGACCCCTGTTGTGGCCCCAATCATAATAGTACCCTTAGTAGTGGCCCCAATATTAATTGTGCACCTCTCAGTGGCCTCAATAGTAATAATGACCCCAGTTGTGGCCCCAATCGTAATAGTGCCCTTAGTAGCCGCCCAGTAGTAATTGTGCACCCATCAGTGACCTCAATAGTAATAGTGCCCTCAGTAGTGGCCCTAATAGCAATAATGCCCTCAGTTGTGGCCCCAATAATAATAGTACCCTTAGTAGTGGCCCCAATAGTAATTGTGCACCTCTCAGTGGCCCCAATAGTAATAATGACCCCAGTTGTGGCCCCAATCGTAACAGTACCCTTAGTAGTGGCATATTTTACAGTACCTTATCTGCCCACGGGGTATGTTCACTAGCACACGGAACACAAAGACGCTCCGATTGAAATGGCTAATTCGCCTAATGAGTTCTAGATGTGTTCTTTTTCCAGTGCAATGTCGCAGTGTTTCACATATGTCCTTGCGTATTGCATGCTAATTTTCGCCCCCCCCCCCCCCCCCCCATTAACTTCTATGTGGACCCTTGGTGTGCAAATATGCAAAAAACTAAAAACCTGTCTTTTTTTCCCGCAACCGTGCAAAAACCGGAAATATAAATGAACCCATTGAAAATGATGGGTTCTACTCTCTGCGTATTGCGCAAGCAAATTTTGCACGTGCCTATATACGTCTGTGTGAAAAACAAAATTGCGTACGCAAGACACCGAAAATCGAACCCATTGATTGCAGTGGGTTCGTTCTCATTTCCTTTTTCTTTGCGCCGCAAAGAGACCCATAGAAGTCTATGGGAGGTGCACAAATACGCAACTCCGTGAAAGCGAGAAGACATCTGGATCTCATTAGCCTAAAAAGCCTTTTAAATCAGGGTGGCGATGTGTCGCGCGAGGATATGGACATGTCCTGAGTACGCAAAAAAGTATAGGACTATGCACAGCCACGCAATTTAACCTCATTCCCTGTGCACTGAGGTGAGCGTATTCGCGCATGCGCTTGTAGGGGGGAGCCCTAGGAAACAAATCGCACTTTCTGAACCTGGACATTCCCATTTAAAGCGGAAAAGTAATAGCGTCCATAATTTAATTAAAATTCGGTCTTGAATCTGGACTGCAATGAACCGATGTGCGACAACCAAGGTCACCAGGACCGGTGCGAAAGGTAATGAGAACATGGAACTGCAAAGTGGAAGTAACGATGAAAACATAAGCCCCGTCCGATTGGACTTCATTGCTCTTACCTTTTGTCTCGGTAACATAACCTTTCTACAGAACAATCAATTATTAACCATTCTCCCGTAGCACGCCGTTTATTCTGAATGCGTCTTCAATTACTCAGCATCCCCTTTGTCATTCAGCGGGATATAATAACGGATGAATCTTAAACACATATCCTCAATTCCATTGTGCGTTTTCTGTTTATTTACATTCTGGGGTTTAGAATATTAATTGCGCAAACAAACTGTTCCATCATATGCACCTGCTGCAGGAAAAACGGATGGATGTAATTATGGAAGTCGGATGCTATATTACAGGCAGAGAGGGGAACACAGAGTTTCGGTAAACTAGACGGCACATATAAAGTATCTCCGGCGCGGAAACTAATTCTTATTTATGGATGAAATTTCAGTTTATTGCAATCCGTGAAACAGAAATTCCCTGATTTATGCTTGTTTGAGGATTCTCCTACTCTGGAGTTGATAGCGCTACACATTCTACTCCGTTCACGCAAGTAAAGGCGCCCAGAAATGAGTTGCGGTAACCGTTCTGCACATGTATTTGCCATTGTTTCAAGCTGGGAGGCCATATTCGCATGGCCAAGAGTGAGTTGTGCCCAAGGTTCTCGGATGTACCGCACA
Organism: Eleutherodactylus coqui; assembly: GCF_035609145.1. Classification (NCBI taxonomy): domain Eukaryota; kingdom Metazoa; phylum Chordata; class Amphibia; order Anura; family Eleutherodactylidae; genus Eleutherodactylus; species Eleutherodactylus coqui. Next base: position 109,178,927 of record NC_089847.1, read on the forward strand.
TGGACAGGACATCACACTTTGGATGACCTATTCTCATGCAAGACTCGCTCGCGGGAAAGAACCATTCAAATGAATGGGTTCTTTTTTTCCATGCATGCTCTGTCTACCAAGGACATGGACAGAATTTGCGTGGAAATCTGACCCACGTGAATACACCCTGAGTATAGAGGAGTATACCGGTAAACAGCATGCCGTTAATGTGCATCGGGCACAATGTTCATGGGCTCCATTAAAGGGATTGTCCAGTTGTAAACTATTGGTTGGCCTATCCTTAGAATAGGTTATCAGTAATAGATCAGTTGGGGTCCATTGCTCAGGACCACCACCAGTCAGCTGTTTGCCGGGCCGATGCACTCATGCACTGAGCTGATTTCTGTAGGAAGTAGACATTTCCGTTCTTACTGTAGTAGCCAGGCTTGGTTCCCTTTCAAAGTGAACTTGGCATGCAATACCAAGCCTGGCCACTACAGTAAGAACGGAGCTGTCTGCTTCCTACAGAAATCAGCTCAGTGCAGGAGCTTGCTTGCTTTAGCAAATAGCTGATCAGCAGGGGTCCTGGGCAAATGAACCAGCTGATGTACTATTGATGACCAGCCCTGAGGATAAGCTACCCATAGTTTAAAACTTGACAACCCCTTAAAACTGTTAGACTTGGGCTACACAGCAGCTTTAGTTGTGACATGCTCCATGGCCGAAGATCCTAGTGTTGTCCTAGCTACATTGCATGCAGTGTACAGTAGGTGAACATACAGTCGTGATTCATAAGTTGCCGTGATTGGAACTTAGCAATAGCAAGAAATTCAACCTGGTTGTTGGTGTGAATCACAACACAACCACATTCACTGACATTGCATTACTTTTGGTATGCAACTTGTCTTGTGGCCAAAGTTGGCAGGTAGCCCTAAATTTACCATTATTGGGCTTGTTGATCCTATTAGAAGATTCTTTAATACTTTCCTTTCCAGAGTGCTCAGATGAACTGTTCTAGTTACAGGTTGGGGCGATCACTAGGACTGCCGTAGGTCAGGAAGGATGTACAGTACACTGTGGAGCAGAGGTGTAGATATAGATGGTGACTTGGCAGTAATTACAATTGGACTTGGTACCTTAGAGGGCCAAAAAGCTCTTCTACCATGTGAGAAGACATTGGTATTACGGCACAAATGGCACATAAGGGGTACGTAGCCCTCTTACAGATTTTACATTGGGGCCTAGATGCTTCAATTTACACCTCTGCTGTGGTGGGAAGGCCACATATAAAACTTCAATGAACCCACAATCTCAGCAACCAGGTTAACATACTGAGGCCAGTCCCTTGCATGGATATGTGAGGAGAGACCGTGGTTCAGTGCGGATGAAACAAGGAGAAGAAGGAGGTCTGGCCAGTATATAGGCATGCATTGGGTGACACTCAATGAAGAGTGAGATGTTCAATTAACACAGGAACATTCAATGTTGTGCCACACGAAGCCTACAGCAGTAGAGTTAGGCTCTAGAAAAAAAAAACAAAGGCCTTTGTGGAGTAATCAGAGGGCATATTGACCAGTTTGGAAGTACCGCTGATCAGGAGGTCCCCTTATATTTCCCTCTCTGAAACTTGGCACTTGGAAGAGAGCTGACAACAATTGGGCCTGCTCCATAAGAAATTGTTTTCAGATCATTTGAGTGATCGAAAGTTATCTGTTGGAGCCAGAATGATTTCTTCCTTTCATCCCACGATTCACCTGAGGTGTAAAGTGTCCAACAAGGCCTGCGATATGGCCTTTGCTGAGTGCTGGCCCATGCTGTGATGCCACTGGCGTCTGTTCTGTAGAGTCCTACAGTCTACCTTAGGGTAAGTCAACCACTGAACCAGGATAAGGCTACCCCAGACAAAGAGGCCTCTATACATTCACCATCTTTGGCCTTTAACCCTTTGCAATCCAATTTTGGATTCAGAGTTTCCAAGGGGGCTTTCTCTTTCTGTCGTTATACAATGGCGCCATCTGCTGGCTAGAGCCAGTACTGCAATATGTGACATGCCAGAGAGGCCCCCGACAACAGAGCGGCCAGTAATATACAGTAAGAATACCCTGCCGGACGTCTTCCGACATTGGAGCTGTACAGCCTTCAATCAGAATGTCTTTAGACGTCAGACAGTGGATTGGAAAGGGTTAATAAGAATTTGGATTACTCCAACCTGAGTATCATTTCTGTGAAGACTACCAGACTAGTCTTCGAGAATACCAGAGGATCATCTGTAGAGCCCAAATTCTGACACAGTAATTAGCTTCAAACATCTAACAAGACAACTCCATTTGTATCTGGTTTGAACCAAATAACTAGCTAGGAACAATTCTTATGAAATTGATTTACTAAGAACCTACTGGAATTTATCTATGCTATGATCTATGAGCACAATGATAACGGTATAGTATAGTACGTGGTTAAAAATTGATGAATAATAAAGTGCCAAAGTTACTTATCAGCCAGTCCCTGATGTTAGGAAAGTTGGCACTGAAGCATGCTGTGCCAATGAAGAATGATATGAGAATGGGCTGGCAACAAGGCGGTGATAGAGGGAGTAGGAGTTGGGGTGGTAGCCCACCTCAGGTGTAGGGTGTATCCATGGGCAGTTCTGTGCAAAGTCTCTATCACAGGTCCTTCTGCCCACGGTGTATGGCACATGGAGAAGAGAAGTGATAAGCTGGACAGAACCACATTCTTATGTAGCTACCTAGGGTCTCCTTTTGGTATGCATTTGCGCACCTAAGGCACTATAGGAGTCTATGGGGGTGCGTAAAATTGAAATGAACTGCGCAGTTTGCAGGGAAATCGATAACACCGGGGACTATTTCGGCTGCACAACCTTTTGAACCATGGCGCGGGTGTGTGCCACACCGATGTGAATGGTCCCCAGTAGTGCAGAATGTTTTTGCACTTATGGCCATCTGAGGCCATCCTTAGCCCATGCCAATAAACCCTTCTCCATGCCACTACTCCACCTTCACTGACCTGACCTGTTGACAACTGACAGGAAGGATTCATCAATTGATGCCGTTGGCACCGAGTTCTGACCCATCCCATCTGCATGGTTTAGCAGAAATCTGGATTCATCTGACCAGCCGATGTTCGTCCATTGCTCAGCAATCCAATTTTTGCGCACTTTAACCATTGCAGTCTCACCTTTATGTTTCTCTTATTATTGGCACTCACACTGGTTGCCTGCCGTTATGGCCAATCCGCACATTAAGGAACAACAAGTTGTGCATTCGGATATGATTGGAGCAGTAGCATATTTGGTTGACTATGCACGATTGCTCATCAAAGCAATTCTTGACATCATCTTCTGACCCCCTTCATTGATGAACTGTTTCCATCCACAGGAACCCCTTTTTACTGGATGTCTTTCCTCGATCACACCATTCTTGGTATACTCTTCACACCTCTGCACGAAAAAGCCCCACAAGGTTGGCAGTATATGAAATCCTGACCTGGCTAGTCTAGCTCCGATTAGCAGGTCTCATCGAAAATTGCTCCGATCGCTTGATTTTCCTATTCTAATGTGGATTTACAACTAAACCGATCTACAGAGAGCTTGCCACTTGACTTTATGCTGTCGTATGTTTAATTTCCATAACGGAAAGCTCCAATTGTGCAAGGGATGGAGTCTCTAATAAATGACCATTCCACGTATATAACTTCAGAACTTGAAATATATGAACATAGCCTGGTAAGACAACGGACCTCATTGAAACATAGAGGAGACATCGATGGACACTGTAGCTTCTCTTCAGTAATGCTTCATGTATTGTTGTGCAATGAACATCTGGATCCTCCCGATAAAATGGGGTTAATTGATGAGACAGAACCTTTGTATTGTGGTAAACTATTCTTCATGCACAACAAAAAGTCACTTTCCTCCTAGAAGATACATGGTGTAAAAAGACCTAGATCCATTTTAACACAGGCCGATTAGCTAGGAGCTACGTATTGATCCTTCAATTAGCTCTAAATGTTTGCATTGTGTAGAAGACGTGAGATCCCACAGGACATATCAGGTGGTTGGTGGTCAATGTGCCAAAGAAGGTTAAAGCTGTATCTACATAGAATCTGATGCTTGCTGATATCTTTTGTCATGTTTTCTCATAGTGCAGGACAAGAATAGAATGTGCTTTTGTCTCTGAAATAACTGTTCTCCGTTCCAACAAAATAGACTTATGCTAAATGGGTCACTTGTGAAGACCACTCATTCATATGCCTTATTACAGCATACAGGCACTATAAAGGAGGGTCCACTCTAGACCCCCTCTATGAGCAAGTTAGGTGTTAATATTTAATACTACATTTCCACTGCATCGGTAGTTCAACTGGCCATTGACATCCTCTGGCACAATTAGCTCTTGGTCGGTGTTGCCCTCAGTAATAAGGTTACCTCCCTAACAGAATAAGTGGAAGAGGTTCTCTGCCAGAGTTTATATTTAGGAAAATCGGATGAAAGGCTTTTTCTTGGATTCTTGACTAATGGTCCAGGCATTTGACCATTAATGTAGGATATTGGTTGAGAGTCTTATCCCCGGAACCTCCACTGATCAGCAGCATAAAGAGCTGGGGGAGCCTGTTGGGGTTGTTTAGCTAGAAATAGCAACATACAAAAAATTGCAGTTGTGACTGCGGATCAGCAAATTTAAGTGAATTGGGCTGAGCGGAATTGAGCTGCAATATCAAGCACAGTCACACTTATGAAAGTCCTTGATGATAGAATCTAAAGCTAGGCCATCAATCGAAAAGGATTACTTCCTCCCTTTAGATAAAGGGCAACATAATTGAAGTCAGACTGTGTCAGAATTCAAACCAACTCCTGTATTCCAGGCAGTAGCTCTTTTTAACCAAGGGTGTAGCTACAGGCTCTTGGGCTAGGGTGCAAGAGTACAGCTTGGGCTTTACCTAACCCCCCCCCCCCCCCCGTGGCAGTAATAGAGCCCCCCCATGGCCCATTGTGGTTATAGAACCCCCTATGTAGTAACAGAATCCCCTCCATGCCCCATGGTAGTAATAGAATCCACCTGTGTAGAAACAGAGTCATCCCGTGCTGCCCTTCCATCCGAGCACATAAATACTTCCTTCCTTTTCCATCACACAGGAGCGCTGCGCTCATTGTGCCTGTTATCCTGCCAGAGTGGAGAACGGCTCCTTCCTCTTCTTGGGCTGTCTGGTGCTTAGGAGGAGGGGAAGGAGCAGTTCTCTGCTCTGGCAGCATGACAGGTAGTGCTCCCGTATGATGGAGCCGGAAGAAAGTGTTAATGTGCATATGGCTCAGATGGATGGGGTTCGCAAGGGGAAGGAGAAAAGCCATACAATATCAGTGGGTATATGGGGCCTCTGAACCCCCCTAGCCTAGGGACCCAGTTGCAGCTACAACCTCTGTGACCCCTATTTTGACGCCATTGCTTCTCACTGAACAGCTCTTTTGCTGAACCAATTGAAATCGTTCCTTGCCTTGATTGCCTAATTAGCTGCACTTCTATCATTCTTGAGCTTCCTTATGCCTAGAGATAGCACTTTCTCTTTGCCAAATCATTGTGCTTCCTGTCTCTAGTCTAGCTCGTTTCGAAGTTTGCAGACCCTTCACTGGACAGCTGGATTCTGTATTACCCTGGTTCCCTGAAAATAAGATATAGCACGATTTTCCAGAATTTTTGAGGATGCAAAATGATTTTTCAGGCTTTTTGAGGATGCTTGAAATATAAGCCCTACTCCAAAATTAAGCCCTGTTAACAGTTAATTTAAAAAGTCAATCTAAATAGTGTCCAGGCAGCTATACATGTAAAAACGTTAAACCTTTTTGAACAAAAATTAATATAAGACACTGTCTTATTTTCGGGGAAACACGGTAGTATTTCACATAAAACAGCTAAGAGTATTAGTAGTTTTCCTATTACTGTTGGCTGTTTTATGGGAAACTGCTAGCCACCAGTGATCATGACATTGACGGATACTTATCTGTATGCTAGTACATAATCCAACTGTGTAACGAAGAGGTCTTCAAACTCGAAACGCGTTACCTGCTGGCTCTTAATAAAGTGTACTTCTAACTACTTAACTACTCCATTCTGCTTACAGTCGTAAGGATAGCACCAGATCCTTAGTTCTCTTACCCCCCTTTTCATGGCCTGTGGTTGACCATTGTACGACGCCTATTTTCCTCCTGATTAATCTCAGACGTAGCTATTCTTCTCAGTCCCACTTCTGAGAGGTGCTGAACTTATCCTTTGTTTCCTCTTCCTCAATTTGCTCAAGATGACAAGTGCAGATCAACAAGATTGGAGCTCACCCCCCAGGCCTTTATAGAGGCCATTTCAGATGCTATGGGGTAGGGCACAAACAATCATACACCCAATCGTTCGTTCCCCATAGAGTTTCATCAATGTTGGCAGAACATATCCCATTCACACGGGGAGATGTGTCGCCGACAGCAATGTTTTGTTTCACCCTACAAATGACCATTTGATCGGCAGCACATTCGCGTGGCCTGATGATCGGGCAAATGAATGTTCCCAAGAATGTTCTTGCCCAAACTTTGGCCCATGTGAAAGGCTCTTTTATTCTACAAACTGTTTATCCATATTTGCGTACCAAACTTAGGTTTTCCCTGACTATGTCCCTGCCTCATGCTACAAACTGTGGCTGTATATCTGAGTGCCGAACATGAACTATTGTCTATGCTTGATTCATTAACATCATTCCCGATTGTTTCACCCACTGAACTCCGAACGTTCTTCCACACCTTGACAGACTGGTTGCTGGGGATATACTAATTAACAACTAGATGGAAACGAAACAATGTAACCTTATTTTAGAATGCTTCAAAGTAAGGATGTTTTTTAAAAAAAGAAGTGTTAATAGTTAATTTTTGTCAATTAACAAACTGCAAAGTGAATGAAGAAAAGTCAAATCGATATTTGGTGTGACCATCTTTCCCTTCGGCCAAGAGGGGTATTGTCACTCCTTAGGGAGAGCACCTAGAAGATGAGTGAGGAGACTTATAAGGCCATCCATGCTCCTCTGGGAAATATATGCACATAAGGAAGATGAAGCAATTCCTCTGCAGCGCCACCTATTGGATGGCAGCATTCCTTCTAATCAATGTCTGACCCTTTGTCGGCCCCCGAATCTTTAGAGACGAGCGGGGAGATACTCGGCTAAGGCACTACTCGCTTGAGTAATGTGCCTTAGCGAGTATACTCGCTCATCTCTACTCACAGGGCATTCTCACATGGGTGCAGGACACACCCTGCCATGATTTAAAGGCTATTTAGCTTGATGAGGTCTTGATGTGTTCTTATCTTCATGGAACCCTTAGTGCACACAAAAATAGAGCATGTCCTATTCCTTTCCGTACGCACAAAAAAGGAAATGAGAACAAACCCATTGAAATCAGTGGGTTGTATTCTCTGCATATTGGGCATACAAATTTTGCGCACACAAATACGTTAGTCTGAAGGAGGGCATAGGGTAGCCTCACACAGACGTATTTTGGCGCGCAATGCGCAGAGACTAGAAACCCTTGATATGAATGGGTTCATTCTCATTTCCAGTTTTTTAGGCGTGCATTTCTCACGTGCGCAAAAAGTTAGAACATGCTCTATTTTATGGCCATTTGCACACTAAACAATCCCAGAGAAGGTAAGCACGCAATTCGCAATAGGTTGCAGCTCAAAACTGTGGGTAGAAAAAACACATCTGGACCACATTAGGGTAAATAATGGTAGGGGGGTGTCCCACGCCCATATGAACAAGCCATGCATGTGAAAAAAGTACACTTTTGAATAGTTATAACTGTTTTATTTTTTCCGTCGATATAGCCATGTGAAGGCTTCTTTGTCACGAGGCAAGATTTAGCTTTTATTGGAGCCGTTTTGGGGTACGTATAATTTATTCATTTTTGGGGGGTTCAGGGGGAAAGAATACATCAATTCTACCATAATTTTTTTACAGCTTTCACCGTGCGGTATAAAGGACACAATTTTTTTTGTGGATCGCTACAATTACAGTGATATCAAAATTATAATTTTTTTAGGTTTTTTTTCCATTTTTTTGTATTACAATTTTGGGGGAATATTTTTTTTTTGTATTGCTGCATTTAAAGCTAACTTTTTTCAATGTTTCCATTTTTTTTTTGCTTGAGTTGCAGTAATAATTAATTTACATTTCTACCTCCACTGTCTGACTCTAGTGACACTGACCACCGGTGACTATGATGAGCGCATCAGGCCAGGAGGACTTAACTCAGAGATGTGAAGTGGAAGACCAAAGGGGCGGGTCAGCATTATGTCCTCTATGATCATACTCACACGGCTGAGGATCATAGATGACAGCTGGCAGCTGAGCTGTCCATAGCGCTGCGCAGCCTGTCCTCTATGATCATTCTTCATCACATGGCGCAGTGCTGAGGCCAGCTCAGACACTGTAGGCTCTACCGCTGCCCCACATTTAAGCTGACCTGCCACTGTCTCCTCTATGATTGGCCCACTGTCATGCAGTAGCTGGCAGACGGTACAGGTTGCGCAGAGCTAAGGCCAGCCATAACCTTAGCTGTTGGATACGTCTCATTTTGAATGTCCCTTTCTTGTAAATGGTGCGCCATCTTTAGGGCGCTCTTCATAAGTCCTCGGGATGCCTTCCAATGCCTACATAGAGGCAACTGTAAGCTCTTCGCAGCGTTGGACACTGCTAAAATGCCTCCCCCTCCCTTTCTTTTTCCAGCTCCCATAGGAGTCTATGGGAGCCTCCAGTGTATATCGATCAAAAGATAGAACCAGAACTATCTTTTTACCCACCGTATAATGGCCGCCGCGTTTTTCGGTCTTGTATGTTCCATTTTTTACGGTGCAACATAAATTCGCACATATGAATGAATGCATTGGAAACCATGGTTGCGTATATTGGGCGGGAGTGAAAATGGGGCCCATACATGCTGGTGTGAATAAAGGCTAGGACACAACTTCAGAGGAACATTCAAGGTTGGGATTAGCTGGTATCGAAATTTAGTAGAAGACTTAAGCGGAATACAAACAGGAATGACAACGCAATAGAAGGGTGGAAATTAGAGATGAGCGAGCATACTCAGGAAGGCGATATACTCGAGAGAGCATCGCCTTTTTCGAGTACCTGCTGGCTCATCCCTGAAGATTCGGGGGGGGGGGGGGGGGGGGGGGTCGGGGCGGCACGGGGCAGCGAGGGGGAGCTGGGAGGAGAGTGAGAGAGCTCCCCCTCTCTCTCCCTCCCTATCCCCTCTGCAACCCCCCGCTCACACCCGCCCCCCCCCCCCAGGGATGAGCCAGCAGGTACTCGAAAAAGGCGATGCTCTCTTGAGTATATCGCCTTACCGAGTATGCTCGCTCATCTCTAGTGGAAATCTATTCCTGTCATTCTAAAGCCCATAAAGTTACAGTCGGCCCCCATCATTTGTGCCATCGATAAAGTCAATGTTTCCAAAAGCAATTTTGTACACTATACATAGATTTCTGTATGGAAGCAATTTAAACTCCATCAACCTGCACAATCACATAAAACACTTTCAAGGCAAAAACAAAACGGGTCATTAATGCCGACTCGAATATAGTGTTTGTCTTATAAGGATTCCTTGAGGATTTTTTTCCTTTCATATACCTTCAGCGTACACTAGAAGAACCCAGGGGAAAACTTGGTTTTGTGGAGGTGTCCACATTTTTTTTAGATCCGACAATACTATACCATCGTTAATTGAGCATTCGTCACACCGTGAACATTTGCATAGTAAGATGAATGCTTGTATGCAATTTGCTTAATGCGGTCGCTATAATACGAACTTTCTTAACCCCAATGCGCCTTTTTAAAGCAGTCACTAATGGGCTTTAATCCTGCACATTCTACAACGCCTATGACATCAGCCTATTAGACCCCTCCTCTGGCAAGGTCTAATAGGCTGATGTCATAGGCATTGTAGGATGCATTACTTATGTAATAGCGTATATTATCTGTATATTATATACTATATTAGTGATCGAAGGATCCCGTCTTCAAGTCCTCTAGTAATGCCAGTATTGCTATTTTGCAAAAGTCATAAGGAAGTCAAAATGGAAACAAAAGTGCAACTCTTCCCCATGAACATTCATACGGTGCTTGCTACAACTCTATAGCCATACTGAATACTGTACTGTATATACAGTACATGTGTATGCATAAATATGTTATAGAGGCTATGTTGTTTGTTCAGAGCCATTTGATAGACTGAAGATCACTAGGATGCAGAATAAAACGGGTTAGGCTCTATACTGGGGTACAGGGGGTTCTGTCAAGGCTTCTATCATTTTTGACAGCAAGGATAGCGTAGAATGCAGTGAAAGCCTCAGCAAAACTCGATAAACCCAGTTCTAACTAATTTCTGATCTGTAATAGAGTTCTGGTTTGGCAAATAGAACCCTACTGTGCTGAATGTACATGGCCTTAGTGCCTACTACACTTTTGTCGAAAAACAATCCCTCCCCTAGAAGGAGTTGTCGGTATCGAAAGAAACTTTCTCTGTGTGATTGTAACGCTGATATAAGTTGCACTGGCTCTAGCTTGCATACATGATGTGATACGGACATGTAGGCTCTAGTACTCTGTTGTGCCACCTCTAGCTTGGATACATGATGTGATATGGGCAGGCATGGAGGCTCTAGTACCCTGTTGTACCACCTCTACCTTGGATACATGATGTGATACGGGCGGGCATGGAGGCTCTAGCACCCTGTTGTACCACCTCTACCATGGACAAAAGCTGTGATATGAATGGGCATGGAGGCTCTAGTACCCTGTAGCTTGGATACAAGATGTAATATGGGCAGACATGGAGGCATACAGGCAGGATGTCCTGAACATATCGCTGAGCTGTCATCGTCCCTCATACCACAACTAGGAGTGACCAACTGTCATATGCGATGACCCCCCAAGTGGCCCCAGTGGGCCACTTCACAGCAAAGGCAGGAATAAGGAGCCCACCCCAGGACTCCAGACACGGACATGGCTGTTGTTACTGTCCACACCATAGTAGTCCAGCTTCGTCATTCACGACACCGCTGCAAACAGAGGAGATAGTGGTTGGGTGTCAAATGCAGTGCATATAACGAGCTTTGTGAGACCAAATGTCCTTCAGCCAGGCACCTGGAAATGGTTCTGACAGACACAGGGGCCTATAATGATGGTGTCACCTTTCAGTATGTTGGCATCATTGCAAAGCAGTTGGAGCTGCTCATACTTGTCGGATGATTAGATGATCCTCTCTACTGGTGGTCTGTTGAGGGCATCCTGAGCCTTGTGTGCATGCCCTCATGCATCTACTGGTCCCAACACCCCTTAACAGTTTTGTCAGAACAGCCCAGGTCCCAGGCAATTTGTCAATACGACCATCCAGCTTCTCATATTCCAATAAGACCCCCTCTTAAAATCTGTGAACTGGGCGAAATCTCTTGGATTGTGTCATAGAGGCGTCTAGTGGTCAACAAGCTCCACACAAGCAGAAAAGAGGCCCACTACACACAAGTAGCCTCTGGAACCTATTTTAGGGCCTCAGGTGGTAACACCGTTCATCTAATCATGCCAAAACTGTAATAAGATGTAACTGCATGCCAAATTTGCAGCGAAGCAGCAAATTCTTCTTTTTTTAGACAATGAGTGCATGTAGTATATTCCATTTTCTGCATGTCTATATTACCCCTATTACCATGCAGTCTTGTGTATATCTCCAGACACACTTCTCTATGCTTGACCTGACCCTCTTCATACCCATTCAGCTACTGCCCTATACTTACTTTTTAACCCTTCTCCTGTTTTTGATGTAGATAGAGATGTGAACAGAGATTAATTTGTCAACTCTGATCTGCCTGTATATCAAGCCTGAGAACACTTTCCATATTTTTTCATGCAAAAACAGCAATTATTTAAATTTTTACATATTTTTGAATCTTGATCATTGCTCGGGAGTCGTCTGCTGCTGAAATACACAGCTCACGATTTCACTGTATGGAATTATAGTCATGAACCTCCTGTAATATTTTCATATGTAGAAGAGAAAGTATCTGCTCCTATTAAAGTGGTTGTACCAATATTACAAGTTATTCCCCCACTGGATAGGATATAACTTGCTGATCGGTGGGGGTCTCACTGCTGAGACCCTCACTGTTTTCCAGAATGGAGGTCCCATGTCCCCCATCCACCTCACTGTTTGGTTACTGCACCCCCCCACTGTGATGAGGAGCCTGACTAGAGCATTGGCCGCACAGGCACGTTGCCACTCCATTCATTTTCATTGGGACTATGGAGATAGCTGAGTAGCAAGTACTTGGGTATTTCCATCAGCCCCATTAAAATGTCAACCTGTTCACCAGTTTGGTTTTTCTCCTCTTACACCCTTCCTCACCCTCAACACAACTCAATCCCCTCCCCTCCATCAAGGCAGCTCAAACCCATCCATTTCCTTTATCCTCACAGCCCGTGCCCCACTGTTTCCTTCTCATTGTTATCAAAACAACTCTGCCCTCATCTGTATGTATTATGTAACTACATGCTCTGCCTCACACTCACTCATCATCACCATAGCATCTACAGGAGGCCACGGAAAGCAACTCGGATCCACACTCTTGAAAGCTATCTGAAAGAAAATTAAGCCCACTCTGTTCATCAAGCTTCATTAGAATGTTGGCCTCATGCACATGGGTGGATTTTCGCTGCAGAATCCAGAGCGGGCGTTTGCCTCCAGATTCCAAAGCAATAACCCTTCATAGCATGCTATTGAAAAATGATTCTTCATGCACCAAGCAAAAACCAATTGCAGTATGAAAAATCGCAGCATGCTCCATTTCACTGTGGTTCCTGCACGGACGCCTTCCATTGGGGTTAATGGAAGCCGTTTGACCTGTGGCTCATCCGCAATTAACATTGCAGATGGGCCACGGATTCTGCAGGAAAAGCAAAAGTTAAAAAAAATAATCTGTACTGCACACGTCCGACAGCAAGCCATGCGGACCATCCGCAGTACAAACAAAAAAAATAATTAAAGGTACGCGAGAATGCCGGCTGGGCCAGTCTCTGATTCCGCTGTGGGCTCCCACATGTGGAATCTGCCCCGCCCCTGTGCATGCGGTCTTAGTGGGAAAAAATTTAAGTAGATGCACTAAAAATGAAAGAACAAATTCCTCCAGTACCTACCAAAGTAGGCCAATGGGGAAACATGCAAAGGGACCTCCACGTTGGTTTGTCTGAGTGTTTTACCTCTTTGAAATAGCCAACACCTTTATATTCTAACTATTAGGGCTTATTCAGATGACCGTATATCGGCCGAGTATTCACTGCAGGGGGAGGAGGCTGGAAGAGTTGGGAGCAGTGCACTGAGCTCCCACCCCCTCTCTGCCCCTTGGCACTATTTGCAATGGGAGGGGGCAGAGCTAAGTCCGGTTACTTAGCTCCGCCCCTGCCGCACCTCCTCTTATTGCAAATAGTGCTGAGGGGCGGAGAGGGGACGGGAGCTCAGAGCACTGCTCCTGGCTCTTCCAGTCTCCTCCCCCTGCAGAGAGGGCGCCGTATATCGACCGGCGTGAATACTCAACCGATATAGGGTCGTCTGAATAAGCCCTTAGGCTTATCTCACACCAGTGTTTTATCTATTAAGCCAGTTGAAGTATTTATGCTGGCTGAAGGAATTACGGGCTGCGGCATCTATACGCCACGCCCGGCCATGTGACTTGGTCTCGTCTATTTCTCGTCCATGCATTTTTTGGTCACGGTGCGGCTAGATGAAAGACTCATCACCTGTGTGAAAGAGGTCTTATTCCTAATTCCACTAAGTAATTTTCCTGAGTATGGAGATGTATATATATTGCAGTAGCCATCCTGTAACAGACTTTCTACTAGTGCACTATAGGTATCGTCACTGCACAACGCATGCGCCGGACATGGAGAGTGGAGGAAGACAAGGTAAGAGGCAGAGGTATTTTGGTTACATGATGCGGTGACGACCACCAGAGACGTTTTCAGCGCTGTAACATAGGGTACTGGTAATTATTACCAATGAACTTGCGATGCTGATGTGGTCACATGACTTATAGGAGATTGGCAGAATAGTGCATATGATAGATTACCAGACTGCCCATCTGTAGTCAGCAGACCAGACAACAGTTTTTAGGCTGCTAAAAAAGTTCTGGGCAGAAAACTCCTGTAAGTAGCTAAATTTTTGCTTCCCTTTTAAAGAATGAGTGTTCAGCTTTGGAAAAAAAAAAATCTAGGATCTCGTGAAAGAGAAGTAATGGTTCTCATGTTGTAATCTTCCCGGGAAAATTATGCTCATTAATTTTAAGCATAACTCAAGACAATAACTTTACAGACGCAGGAAATTTATTGCAAATCACCCAGAAGGAGACATTTCTTTTGTATATTTGCATAGGCTCCTGTGAAAATAACTTCATAAATCTCCGGGAGTGTTCTGTCACCGGATCACCGCAGCCCGCTCCGGCAATGTCATAGTAATGGGACTTCGCCTTCGCATTCACGGAGACGAATACCTGCAGTCCCAAACTTCCTCCCCTTGTCCAGTATTCGGAGACGATTCTCTGTTCCTGCAGCCTTGTTCTATTCATAAGAACATATTCAATGACGACTTTACATTGCAGTTGTAGTATTCTGCATATTATAACGCATGCAATACCCACCAGCAATACCAGCTTACAGATTTTCGCGGAGAACCGGTCTGCAAAAGGCACAAAATTTGTGCCAATTTGCATTTTAAAAGGGCATTTCTGGTTACAATGGTGGTGCTTAAAGGGGTTTTCTTGGCAAATACTATTGATGACCTCTCCTCAGCATAGCTCAGTAGATGATCGCCGGAGATCCACAACTCAGGATCCCTGTTGATCAGCTGATCATCTCGCCTGCTGTTGGTGCAGCGAGGCCGGACTAGGGTTGCCACAAAAAAGACCAGCCAAGGTGAAAATATGTGTGGTTTGGGGCATGTCGTATCACAATGTACGGTTTTACCTCCATTATTTTAGTGGCTTCAACTAGCAATAGTGTCCCTCGAAGTGGCCCTAATAATAACAGTGCCCCCAGTAGTAATAGGGTCACCAGTAGTTTCCCCAGTATTAATAGTGCTCCTTTGGACTCTATTAACAGATGGGACGGCGAGGTACCGGCCAGGTGGCAACCCTAGAACAGATGCTGTCCTCGTGCTCAGAACAGGAATTCTTAGAGGTGGCTGTGAACCTGTTTCGACCCCAATGCGCAGACGGAATTGTAATAGGCAGCTTTGTTCCCATTGATTTTAATAGGTGTGAAGCCGCCTCTAAGAATTCCTGCTCCGACCTCGATGACGACATTGACAGTGGGCCAAATGATTAGCTGATCGCCAGTCTTTTGGAAGTAAGCAATGAAGGTTGATATTGGATAACAGCAAGCAGAGATCTTGAAAATTGTGAAATTGATACAGATTAGTACATTAGAGAATTGTATAACTAATTATATAGTATAAAGAACAACATTTATCTGTTGAAACTGGAATTACCATTTAAAAGAGAGCCTGCATATATAGCAACTAGAGATGAGCGAGCGTACTCGGCCACGCCCCTTTTTCACCCAAGCACCGCGATTTTCGAGTACTTCTGTACTCGGGTGAAAAGATTCGGGGTGCGCTGTGGGTGAGTGGGGGGTTGCAGCGGGGAGTGGGGGAGAGAGGGAGAGAAAGAGGGCTCCCCCCTGTTCCCCGCTGCTACCCCCTGCTCCGCCACGCCTCCCCCTGCCCCCCGGCGCCCCCAAATCTTTTCACCCGAGTACTGAAGTACTCGAAAATCGCGGTGCTCGATCGAGTAACTACTCGAAACGAGTAGGTTCGCTCATCTCTAATAGCAATTTTTAACTTGATGCGTAACACATCAGGTGCACAGTTGTATCAAACTTTAAATTAACACATAACACAGCAAAAGCCATTGAAAAAGTAACAATTGCTACATCTGCATCAGGTCCCCAATGCTGTATACTGACAGATGCTAATGTCAGCCATCTGTCACACTGATTGGTACAGGAGTTTTCTAACAGTTTTAAGTCTGCAGCACCCAGCACAGACGAGCCCGATGCGACTCATTAAAGGCGATGTACCAAAATCAACTTTTATCACCTAAAGGGCCTTTATTGTGCTTTTTTCCATTTCACTCCACTTAGTTTTTAAAGTTTTTCAGTACGTTATAGGGTCTATTCAATAGTCCCACTGCAAAATACAATTCGTCCTGCAAAAAAAAAAAGGCCTCAGACGGCTACGTTGAAAATAGCCATGTTATTACGGGGTTAAGAAACGGATATGAAAAGTTGTATTAGAATTTTTATTGTCCGCTTCTAGAACACGCTATAACTGGCGCCAGCAGTCTAGTAACTCACCTACGCCGCTTCTAGTATTTGTATCCTAACCCTAAAGACCTCGCTGCGCTCCTCCACAATGTTATGATTGCTTCTTGCATTGGGAACAGGCTGACCAATACTTCTGGTTTTTCTTCAGTTGCAGGAGAAAGGGCTAATGATCTGAAATTAGTAATTCAGGCCTGGGAAGAAAAAAAAAACTAACATGTGAGTTTATATTGATAAAAGCAGTTTCAGATGACGGTATCCAGCCGACTGCGTATAATGAACCCTTAGGGGAGTCTGGGTCTAAGTAAGAAGCAAAACAGCAATGCCGTAATGTATGAAATATGAGGCAAATTAAATTGTGTTTGCTCTCCGAATGCGGCATTGAGATGTCTGGCGTGTGCGCACTAGGTGGTGTAATAAATTGCCTTTCCATTTCTAATTTGAGATATGTTTAATAGCCTTTCACTTTTAGAAAAAGCAAAACACTGAGCTGCAACACCAGCGAGCGCGGCGAGAAAGCTCAGGAAGTCCCTTAATGAGGAAAACCAAAGTCACCCACCACAATGCACTAAGCGGAATATTACATGGGTATGTAGCGTAAAAGTGCAGATAGCGCATCGTAATAGCATTATAAGATGCGTTGATTCTCAAGCTTCGCTCTACTTCTTCTTGACAAACATTGCTATTCTTACATCAAACTGTCTATTTTTTCTCTATAAGACCAGATTCACGCTTCTGTATTGTGAGTTGCCCCCCCAACGATCTTGAGGGCAACTTGCAGCGGACGGCACACAGACACCTGTCCGTGGGCCACCCAATCTGCATGGATAATGCACATTGCATGTTTTATTCTTGTCCATGAAAAGGGATGATAGTAGGACATGCAGCTATTCTTTTTTTTCCCACACAGACCAGCACTCCGTGTAAAAATGTGCTCATGTGCATAGCTTCATAGCCCATAATTGAGAATACGTGGACAGCGCAAAATCACGGTAATGTGAATAAGCTCTAATACAGATTTGCCTATCCTTACTAGTGATGAACAGATTTCGGTATACCAGTTTGCCGAATTTCGGTAAAAAAGTTCATTTTGGTCCAAATGAGTTCGAATTGAACTGGAACTTCATCAATAACCCCTAAAATGGGTGTATAATACTGTTTAAGAAACATAAAAGCCCTGTATAACACTCTTAAGCCACCCAGCAGTTTATCTGAGTACTTTTTGAGCTGTTTTTAAGGCAAGATTAATGAAGAAGAACAAGAGGAAGAAAAGGAAGAGGAAAACAAAGAAGGAAAAGGAAAGGGAAGAGGAAGAGAAATCAAAAAAGGATCAGGAAGAGGAAGAAAGCTGAAAAATAAAAAAAAGAGGGGAGAGGAATAGGAAGGGTTAAGGGGTGCATTAAAAGAGGTATAGGGGCGAAAACATTATTCTTCCACTATATAAGGCACTTGTCAGGCCTCACATGGAATACTGTGTACAGTTCTGGTCACCGGTGCTCAGGAAAGATGTTACAGTGCTGTAGGGGGTTCAAAGAAGGGCAACTAAATTAATAAATGGAATGGGAGGACTGGAATACCCAGAGAGGCATCAAAATTGGGATTATTTACCCTGGAAAAAAAGACGGCTATGGGGCGATCAAATAACTATGTATATATACATGAGGGGACAATACAAGGATCTCTCCCATGATCTGTTTATACCGGGGACTGCAACCGTAACGAGAGGGCATCCGCTATGTCTAGAAGAAAGCAGGTTTCATCACCAACATAGAAGGGGGTTCTTTACGGTAAGAACAGTGAAACTATGGAACTCTCTGCCAAAGGACGTGGTGATGACAAAATCCATAAAGAAGTTTAAGAGAGGACTAGATGCGTTTCTAGACAGCTGCGATATTACAGGATTCAGACATTAACTAACCAGTGGAGTTGTTGATCCGGGTCTTGGAGTCAGGTAGGAACTATCAAACGTTGATCCAGGAATTCTGGATTCTGACTGCCATTATGGTTTCAGGAAGGTTTTTTTTCCCCCCAAATTGTCCAAATTGGATTCTGCCTCATTGTTTTTTTTGCCTTCTTCTGGATCAACAAGGGGGGGTGGAAACAGGCTGAACTAGATGGACATTGTCTCCCTACAACATACTATGTTATTATGTAGGAGAGGAAGAAGGAGAAGGGAAAAAAATATATATTTCGTTCTCCCCTTCTTCCTCTACTATTGGTTTCAGCTGAGACAAACTGCCCAAGGTTTGGGTTTGCGCCGAATGCAACTTTTTTGCTACTGTTTCGGTTCACTCAACACTAACCGTTACCTTTCCACAATTGTCACTTGTCATGTTTTTTTTCCTCTATGAGCCCATGGTCAGAATAAATAATGTTCACACTGGAGGTTCTACGTATCTACCCTATACAATTTGGACCAATTCGGGCAATAGGTCATGCCAGCCACATGGAATTCCAATTCTCAAATGCCTTCCAAGTGACTCAAACAGCATATGAGTTCAATTCACAAGATGCTTTAATTTGCCATGGGCTTTAGGAAAGCGGCAGTTAGGAATTGTACTGTCTTGTGGCTGTCTTGTGATATTAGGACTGTGTTATACAGATTTTAAAAAGACACCCATATAATTCTATGCTAATTAGACCTCGTGCACACGGGCGACACAGCATTGCTGCGAGAAAATCGCAGCAATATCGCATCGCTGGTCCGTGCAATATCGCTGAGTCTTCTTGTGGCAATACTGCGATTTTGTAGCGCTACAAAGTTGGGCGACTTTGTAGCATCACATGTGAGGATTTTCGGGGAAGGCTTGAAATATAAGCCCTACCCCGAAAATAAGCTATAGCTGATGAAGATTTAAAAAAAAAAATACACATACATCACCTTAGACGCGCTGTCAGCCCAGCCGTATCTTCTCCCTGGGTTCCAGCACAGATCTTCTTCTTCTGTTCTGGCTGGGGATTCAAAAAACCCCGCCTTCTGGAAGTGTTAGCTGTGATTGGCTGACGCTAAGCCAATCACAGCCAGCACTCGATGAATGGCTGTAATTGGTCCAACACACATTGTCCACATTGCATAAAATCCTGCCCATTTTGTGGTCCAGTTCTTGGGATTGTACCACCAAAATTGGGACTGTTGGCCAAGTGATTGGCCTGTAAAGTTATTTAAGCCTGAGATCTTTCCACTGGGGAAGGTGCCAGCGAGCTGGAGGACTAAGTCAGTTAAAAAATGCAGTGGATTGAGAGGCCAGAGTGGCATGTCCAATGCGGATGAGTTGGTAGGCTGAAGGCCAGAGTGTGTAACCATCAGACTGCCCTAGCTGACCAGGATTCCTTACATTAATGCCTTCACAACCTTACACCACCAGGAATAATTGGAAGTAACCCTTTCAATTGCCTTACACTATGAGATATACTAAAATTAAACCCTTTAACTGCCCTAGACCACCATGGATAATTAGAATTAATCCTTTCAATTGCCCTAAAACACCAGGAATACCAACAACCAGGTATTCTTACATTAACCAATTAACTACCCTATCCTAGCACGGGCGATTAGAAATAACCTCTTCAATTGCCCTATACTACTGGGTATACTGATATTAAATCGCTTTACTGCCCTAGATGACCAGGCATATTGAAGGCCAAGCATTCTTCACTTCCTTATACCATCAAGGATAATTTGAATTAACCCCCACACCAACCTAGACCATCAGGTTTGCCATCACTGTTGTACACCACAAATATCCTGACATTTACCTCTTCACTACCCTCCACCACCAGAAATACTATTAACCCTTTCATTGCCCTCACCAGAGATTCTGACCCTAATGCTATTGGCTACCAGTGATCACGGGGGATCTCAACGGTGAGATCCTACAGATAAGTGAAAAAAACTGTATCTTGGTACAACCCCTTTAAGAGGGTAACTTTAATTTAAAAAGTATTAACTCCATTAGTCCAACCAGCAGAAAATTGTCTGTTTGCCAAATTTGATATATATATATATATATATATATATATATATGTATTTAATCTAATTAAAAGAAAGCCTATGCTAAGTCTAAATGCTGCAGCAGATGGCTTTAATTGTTGTAATTTACATTATAACAGTTGTGACAGATGCTAATCGCTAATTAATACATTTTAGCTTATAGTCTAGGAATAGACCATTAAAATTAGCCTGCAAACTGAGAATATAGAAACATGCAGAAGTGTTTGATGAATAGACGCGATCGTCCGCAGAGGTCATTTCCGGGTTGCCATCAATTTCATGGGCTGGGGAAAATGAAATAATCGATAAGTGCTTTCTATAGATAATTGCGCGGGAGAGTGGAGGAATGTGAAGACGGGGAAGAAAAACTATCCTTGGAATGTTTTGCTTGCCTTGACTTGCTTGGCGAAGACAAAAACCCTTAGAAATTGTAACTACGATCTATCACACGAAATGCCCAGAAAAAAAGAAAACCTTTATGGGGAAATGAATTACGAGAACGAGACGACATCTAAAGAATTTTATTACACTGGATTGAGCTTTCACAGCGAAATGAGGTGAAAAGTACAAAGTGTGCATCCAGTAGAAAGTACTATGAAAAACTATTTGCTTCCTTCCGAATGTCTTGTATTACTACATATTTGTCACTCACACTGGATTATACCTTAAAATATAGGGGGTGGACAAAAGTATGGAAACACCACACACAATGCATGCCTTAAAATCGGTCTCTACATATCTTATTGAAATATGATTTAGAATCCCATGTAACTTAAAGGGAGGTAACAGATGCTGCCTTCCAGAAGGGAACATATGCTTGAGCAACAAGCTTCCATTAGCTAGGGGTTTGAGCCACTCAGCTGCTGTTACCAGCTCCCAGAACCGCCCAGAGCAGGGCAAGAGGTGAAGTAAACATAAATTTGGTGGGGAGCTCTCAGCCAAGTCAAAAGGGCAGCTTAGTGCTAATGCTTAAATCCCATGCATTTCGTATGGTGTTTCCATATTTTTGTCCACCCCCTGTATGTACGGCTGGGTTCACATTATAATTGTGGCCTCTGTTTAATGTATGCAGCAGGAAAGCTTGCGACATATCCGTTAAACAGAGGCTGTGAAAAACACCTAAGGCCTTCCTCACATGAGTGTATGTGTTAAAATTCTTGCCCTAGTATTTTCACATGTACGACATTGGATAAGGCACATTTGCGCGTGTTTCTGCGTATAGTATTGTGCTTATTGCACATGCAGGGCCAGTTCGCACCCACACGCAACACACCCTTTCTGTGGATTAAAAAGCTATTCGCTTAATGAGGTCTAGATGTGGTTTTTTTTTGCGGTTTTGCGCAGGGTATTGTGCATTCCCTTGCGTATTTGCGCACCTCCCGTAGAGTTCTTTGAGGGACTTTGCTGTACAAAACACAGAAAGATAGAGCAGGTCTCACTTTTTTGCGTGCGCAAAACAGGCTTATGGGAATGAGTCCATTAAAATCAATGTGTTTTTGCGTGTATATATTTTCCATGTGCAAAAACATGTGCAAATACAGTTACACGAAGAACCCCTAACAGTAACACACAGACCAAGGGCTCATTTACATGGGCAATAAGCAAGGAGATGCGCACTACGCTATGCAATTCCATGAAAAAAAGAACATATCTGAAACGCATTAGGAAAAATAGCCATTATAGATAGCCAATATACAAGCCTTGTGTGGCACAGAGTGATAATACAGCAGAAATACAGTCCTAAGCTCTCACTCATGACCTGAAGGTTGCAAGTTCAATCCCTGCATGGTTCAGGTAGCTGGCTCAAGGTTAGCTCATCCTTCTGGGGTCTATAAAATGAGTACCCATCTTGGTCGGGGGTAATAAATAAAAAATTACCTGAAAGCATTGCGGAATAGGTTGGCGCTATACAAATAACCAGATTCATTTTATTTATATGTCTACGTGGTGATATATATTTGTCTTGTGGGTGGGGTATTACTAGTAGAGGCTTCTGCTGTCAGGTGAACATCTGTGGAACCCTTCTGAGACGGGATGCCAGCCGACGTTGTTGGGGAAGGTTGCGTTCAGTTTTTCCCCTATTTTGTGATTTGCGGCTGAGTCGTACGAACAATGTGCGTAAAATTGTGTTCCCTTTTCCACTGCTCAAAGCACTTGTAAAAAAAAGTTCTACGCCTGGCTCTTTTTTTTCTTTTTTTTAGCACGTGAAAAATGGATGATACGTGGATGTAAAATTAATGCACACACGTACCAATCCACACATGCAGCATACACGTGTACACATAGGGCAATCGGTCTATGAAATTGCATACAATCGTGTGAATGAGTCCTTAGAGCTGGGTTGTCCAACCTTTAGGTGTCTCTGGCTCACATTGGAAACAGAAGAGTTGTCTTAAAGGGGTTGTCCCGCGAAAGCAAGTGGGGTTCAGCACTTCTGTATGGCCATATTAATGCACTTTGTAATGTACATCGTGCATTAATTATGAGCCATACAGAAGTTATTCACTTACCTGCTCCGTTGCTAGCGTCCCCGTCGCCATGGATCCGTCTAAATTCGCTGTCTTCTGGCGTTTTTAGACGCGCTTGCGCAGTCCGGTCTTCTCCCTGGTGAATGGGGCCGCTCGTGCCGGAGAGCTGGTCCTCGTAGCTCCGCCCCGTCATGTGTGCCGATTCCAGCCAATCAGGAGGCTGGAATCGGCAATGGACCGCACAGAGCCCACGGTGCACCATGGGAGAAGACCCGCGGTGCATCGTGGGTGAAGATCCCGGCGGCCATCTTGGTAAAGGAAGAAAGAAGTCGCCGCAGCCCCTGGGATTCGGGTAAGTAATAAACTTTTTTTTTTTTAACCCATCCCTTGGGTTTGTCTCGCGCTGAACGGTGGGCCTATTGAATAAAAAAAAAACCCGTTTCGGCGTGAGACAACCCCTTTAAAGCTTCTTCACATAGGTGTAAGCGTAAAAATGCACGTGATAGCTTGATTTTTTGCACAGTGAAGGTCACAGTATCATGCGCCTAACTGCGCTCTTCACTGTATTTTTTGCGCTGCGGGGGACCGTTTACATCGGCTTGGTAGACACATTGTGATTAAAAAGCCTGTGTAGCCTTCATCAGTCTCCAGTGTATTGATTTCCGCGTGAAATTGCGCAGGCATCTGTTGTGCAAATTTGCACACACCCATAGACTTCTATGGTGCCTTTGCTGAGCAATTGCACACCAAGATAGAGCATGCTGCAGGTCTAAGGCCCCTTTCACACGGCCGTAGACGTTTTTACATGCGCCCACCAGCACTGTAAAAATGCGTGAACGGCCGCACAAATCTAATGTTTGTGCGCCCATTTAAACGGCCCAGGCGTGCCGCATATATGCTGAGGCCGCAATGTCGTTGGGTGGTGAGTGACAGCTCAGCACTATGAATGGGTTTGCCCCACTCCCTCCCATTGCAAAAAGCCAGAGGGGAGGAGAGAAGAGGAGAGAAGGGGGAGTGAGTTTAAGTCATGCTCCCATAGAAGGCCATACCACCATCTCCTGAACATCGCATTAGTGAAAACATCGCAAGTGGGAAAGAAACCATTGACAACCATTGGTTTCATAATCTGTGTCTTAACTGACTATCGCAGCAGGCGAAAATCACGGCAAAAACACACGTTTTTCTCGCCCATGTGAAACCACCTTAAATCCGCTTGTGAATCCATGGTGAAAACTAAAGTAGAAAGGTGGAGAATTTGCTGCTGTTTTTAGAGCTGGAATTGGCTCGTAAAAAATTCCGCCTTAGGGCGGCGGCACCTGGGCGCATTTGCGGTTGCAAAAACTGCACATTAAAAGCGCAGCGAATAGAACCTACTGAATTAAATGGATTCCTTTACATGTTTTTTCCGCACGCATTTTGAGTGGGGAAAAAAAATGTGACATGCTTTATTTTGGTGCGCAATTGCCTCTGTATTCCTGAAATCGCGATGACAATCCTCGTGTGCATTCGGGGCACATTCGCAGCTGAAGTTTGATTGCATGCGAACATAAATATTTGCGTGTGCAAGACGCAGAAGATAGAACACATTGATTTCACATTGAGTAAGACGTGATTGTGGTCCGAATGGAGCCTGATCCCGTCCTTTGGCGAGCGGATGCATGCTCCTTACTCTTTGCTCCGCCGCCAACTCTGTTCACATTGGCGCAGGAGACACCCATGTCATGTTGGAACAGGCGGGGCATTCTAATGAGTAGGCAGGCCAGCCTACTTAGACAGCGGGCCAGTCTACTAAGTGGGCATATCAGCCTACTAAATGGGAGGGTCAGCCTTATTAGTCCCCGGTCTTCTCGATTAAGACCACAAAATTGCTCTGTGGATAGCGCAATTTCTTTAGAGACAAGAGCACATTTGCGCACACCATAGATTCCTATGAAGATTTAGGTGCGCAAATGCGGCCCAAAACAGAGCATTTTTTGTGTATTTGCACAGAAAATCAGCCAAAGTGAGTACACCCATTGAAACCTATGGGCATTAATATTTGCGGTTCCCCATTTTCTGCGTACAACAACGCATGCAATAGCCTAAGCAAGAATACGCTCATTAATCGCTAGGCACTTCATTTCAGCCCACTGAAACGACTCGACTAGTAAGCGACTTCTTGCTATGTGTGAACAGGCAGTCATTAATCAATGAACAACTGCCTGTTCACAGTGAATGGAGGCAGGTGGCAGAAAGAGAAATATCCGGCGCGTTTCGCCTCCATTCACTGAACGACTATCGCTACTGTGTGAAAGCGATGAAGCAATAGTCATTGGGACGGCTGTCGACAGTCATCCTCTGTAATAGTATCCTATCTATGCCCTACTTAGCGTGGTTCCATCTGGGTCTCTTCATGGGACTACTCAATGAGTTACAATGGGGTTCAGTAGGAAGAGTTGAATGACAAGTTCAGCCCTGCTCCACCTGTACGTCCCAACCGGTCAGTAGAGATAAGAAAAAGTTACCAGCGCTCCAATACAACCAACGAGGCGGAGAAAGGTAATAGAATAGGGCACTTACTTTGCAGGGGTGCCTTGTCACCTGGCACCCCTGACTCCGAGATAGCAGATAATATCACAGGGGTAGTAAAGAGGTAGTATTTATTGGTCCGTACCACGCGACGCGTTTCGGCTCAGTAAAAAGCCTTTCTCAACCTTTTTTTACTGAGCTGAAACGCGCCGCATGGTACGGATCAATAAATACTACCTCTTTGCTATGCATGAGATATTATCTGCTATCTGGGATTCAGGGGTGCCAGGTGACAAGGCACCCCTGCAAAGTAAGTGCCCTATACTATTACCTTTCTCTTCCTCGTTGGTTGCATTTCAGTGCTGGTAACTTTTTCTTATCTCTGGTATCCATTTCCATTCTGTGGTTGATTTTTTCATACCTGGAAGATGTCCTGAAGATGTCCTAATTGACCAATGCAACCCTAATTTAATTCCAACCATATTTGAGACTTGGACCATCCTGAGTTATCCAGTGATCATCTGGAGTTGCATGCTATTCTGGATTGTGACGTACCGGTGCCCTATATGACGGCCCGGTAACGTCGGGTGAGTCAATTTTTTATTTCTCTCACCCTCATATCTCTAATACTCCTAACCTCTGGAGCGCTACCTACGTCTCACTGTCCAACCGGTTAGTAGGAAGAAGATACTAGAGGATAAACTCCTCCACCTGTTATGCACCGACAAGCCAGAAGAAGGCAGAGCAGGCACACTTATACTTAAGATGCAAATAAAAATACATTACAGACAGTTTAAGGCGCTCGGATGAATTGTGACTCTGTAGTCAGTCGGGATGCCAATATTTTGCATTTAGAATGAATGCAGCTTTTAAGTTACTTGTCGGCCATAAATACTGCAAAGTTAAAGACTCGCAGACAGGAGCCTCCATCTCCGCCGCCATATGGTAAAAACAATCCATTTAGCTTTATAGCGACTTAAAAACTGTAACTACATTTTCAACAGAATGCAATAAACTACTAGTATAATTTGTTACAATGGGACTACTGTTAGGCTAGGGCTGCACAGCGGCTCTGGCCACAAGGCACGCCATGCGGCCAAAGATCACACTATGGCAATGCTATATTGCATCCTTATGTAAGTGACTCGTGGCGACTGTATGATGACGATCGCAAGAAATCCGAAGCTCCCAGGTTCCTGCAATTGTCGGGTCATGACAATTTATGAGTTGCAACTCGACCGCATTCGCTGGTGGATGTAGCAAGGCCGTAGTGTGAACTTTGTGGCATCATGTGTCTTCATATACATCGTAGGGCTCTCGCTTGTTTTAGGCAGTTTTTATACACACACATATATAGCGTATTTTTTGCTCTATAAGGGCGCCCACCCACTGGCGTTTTTTTACCTGCGTTTTTGCGTTTTGCGTTTTTCCTGCACAGGCATAGAGATAACATGTGTTCCTGTCCACTGGCGTTTTTTTTGCGTTGCGTTTGCGTTTTTAACATAGGAACTGTCAGTTGCTTATGTGTCCTTATTTTTCTCCTAATGCACCCATGAATGTCAATGGAAATTAACGGAAAAGCCGCGAAAACGCCGCGTTTTTTTCCAGCGGAAAACGCAAACGCCAGTGGGTGGGCGCCCTAAGGCCACTTTCACAACAAAATCGCACAATTTTCTCATGATGCAACAGCGCTACGAATCACATGTAGGTGAAGCCCATGCTTTCCAATGGGTTCCTTCACATTAGTGAGGTTTTGTAAGCTGCTGCATTGCGAGAAAAAAAATCACGCCATGCTCTATATAGCCGCGACTTGCGATGTTTTGTAACCAATGTTTCACTATGGAGCCTTCCTTTGTATTGCATCGCATCGCACAAAAGTGTTATTTTCGTGCAGTGCAGTGCAATTTTTACATTAGGAAATCCTATTGTTTGTCCCTAAAATAAGCCTTAGCTGCATTAAAAAAGACAACAAAAAAACCATTACATTACTTAACAGGCGCTGTCCGCTATGCGGAACTTCTCCTCCCAAACATACTTGTCTGTAGTCTTTAGCCAGCGCTTCCTGGACAGGGGGTTTACAAATCCCGCCTCCAGGAGACACTGGCTCTGATTGGTTCTCGAGCACCTCAGCTTAGCCAATCATTGCAGTGCTCGATGAACCAATCACAGTCATTGAATGCAATGGCTGTAATTGGTTCATCGAGCACTGCAGTGAATGGCTAAACTGCAGCACTCGAGAACCAATCAGAGCCAGCGCTTCCTGTCCAGAAAGTGCTGGCTGAAGATTGCAGACAAGTGCAGCAGAGTGGTGGGAGGAGAAGTGTGGTGAAGCAGACAGCGCCTGTTCAGTAATGTATTGAGTTTTTTCCCCACACCCAAAGTGTTGGGGGGGGGGGGGGGAGTCAGTGTGTGCTGAAATTCATGCTGGCTGGCACTATCACACATCCAGCTGGAACCGCTAGATAGCGTGTCATAGGTGTACCATCAGGGGTTGCAATGGTGACTGGTCCCCTGCACTGAGGAAACCCAGAGGCTACTCTCTGCCATATACAAATGCACATTCAGTGCATTACTGTCTAGTCGCACAGTCGTCCGCACTGCACAAATCACGCGGCTGGTAGTGGGATCACCCTAAGAGAAACGGAAGCAGAGAAGAGGGGGAGGGAAGAGCAGGGAGGGAGACACACTCTACTCACAATTAAAAAAAGCATCAAAAGGACATGCGGTTTTAAATACTGTGTGTGATCTTTGAATACCGTGTGCAGTTTTTTAAATGTGTTTTTCTTAATTATAGTTCAAAAGTGCAACAAAAAACATGAACCACCCTAAGGCCGCTCTCACACATGCGTTCAGAAAATGCAGCTCGAAATCATTGGATTTTTACCACAATTTCGAGCAGCATTTTTCAACACATGGTACAATGTTTGACAGTGTTTTTTAATGCACCCCATCATTGTGATTCATGAGGAGGTGCATTAAAAAACACAAAAACACCAGCTTTTGAAAATCGCGGCGTTAGAAACATCAAGTTTGAGCTCAGGTCTGAGTAACCCCACTAAAATCAATGGGAGTGTTGTACCGCGGTTAGCACAGCACTCAGGATGCTGTGCTAATAGGGGTAAAAAGTGGTGTGTGTGTGTGAAAGTGGCCTTAAGGGCTACAAACAAATTTTCGTGTAGTGCAGGAAATGAGCCATGTTTGGAAAGATTATGCCAATGGGCAAGATCATGTATGGAAATTTGTTTTGCAGCTGGATGTAACACTGTTTAGGTATGGGGGATGATGTAGGGGGACCTGAGTTAAACTTTTGCACAGGGGCTCCTGAGCCTTTAGTTACGCCCCTGTGTACCGCTGATTGGTGGTGAGCAGCGGCGGGAACTGCTACTACACCCCCTCCTCTATCAATCAGCTTACTCACTTCCTCCCGCTGAACCACGAGTGCCGCTGTTACAGAGCTTCGATGCTTCTGCTGTGGAAGAGGAAAAAAAGCAGTTATAGTAGCCCTCTGTTGCCCTTTACTATCTCCTGCACTGTCTTCTAAAGTGGGTGAGTTCAAAATATTATTTCCTATATTCCTCTTAAAACTTAGGTGTGTCTAATCAACTGGTGTGTCTTAGGCCTAGTGCCCACGGCCGTGACGGGCTCCGCAAGTGGAATTCTGCAGCGGAGTCCATCACGGCGCCCTCTCCCCCCCCCCCCTTCAGAGACCCCATACTCACCTCCGGATCCGCCGCCCAATGTCCCGCATGACGCTCCGGCGCACATGCACAGTAGAGCGCGTGATGCACCGGCCGAGTCTTACGACGCGGCTGGCGGGGAAGCATTTTCACACTATCTTCCGCTGTGCTACAGCGGAAGATAGCATGACAGACGGCTTTCATTGACTGCAATGGAAGCCGTCCCCGCGTAGACGGCCGTGGGTGATTGCGGGTGCTTTCACAGGGCGGAATTCCACGGTAAAATTCCACACCGCGAGCATTGTGCTATTAGGTTCAATAGATACGTGATACGTGGCGAAAATCCGCCCGTGTGAACTAGTATAAAAAAGTGAATGCGAACAAACCCATTGAGATCAATGGGTTCTGTTCTCTGTGTATTGCATGCACAAATTTTGTGTGCGCAAATTAGAGATGAGCGAACACCAAAATGTTCGGGTGTTCGTTATTCGGAACGAACTTCCCGCGATGCTCGAGGGTTCGTTTCGAACAACGAACCCCATTGAAGTCAATGGGCGACCAGAGCATTTTTGTATTTCACCGATGCTCGCTAAGGTTTTCATGTGTGAAAATCTGGGCAATTCAACAAAGTGATGGGAATGACACAGAAACGGATAGGGCAGGCGAGGGGCTACATGTTGGGCTGCATCTCAAGTTCACAGGTCCCACTATTAAGCCACAATACCGGCAAGAGTGCCCCCCCCCCCTCCCAACAACTTTTACTTCTGAAAAGCCCTCATTAGCATGGCATACCTTTGCTAAGCACCACACTAGCTACAACAAAGCACAATCACTGCCTGGATGACACTCCGCTGCCACTTCTCCTGGGTTACATGCTGCCCAACCGCCCCCCCTCCCCCCCACAGCGCACACCAAAGTGTCCCTGCGCAGCCTTCAGCTGCCCTCATGCCACGCCACACTCATGTCTATTTAGAAGTGCGTCTGCCATGAGGAGAAACCGCAGGCACACACTGCAGAGGGTTGGCACGGCTAGGCAGCGACCCTCTTTAATAGGGGCGGGGCGATAGCCCACAATGCTGTACAGAAGCAATGAGAAATAGAATCCTGTGCCACCGCCATCAGGAGCTGCACACGTGGGCATAGCAATGGGGAAGCTATGTGCCACACACTATTCATTCTGTCAAGGTGTCTGCATGCCCCAGTCAGACTGGTTATATGCACCTTAACAGTAACCGCGTTGGTGGTAATGTGGTGGTGACTGCGGACCTAGTAGCACGGTTGTATTTTGTTGGTTTTCGGAATGTGGCCAGGATTAAGTGGGCCGTGGCGGGGGGATGGTGTGGGGGCTCTCTTGTTGTGTCGGTAAAGGTGAAATTCTTGGACTGCCACCAGACGAACCAATGCAAAGGCATTTGCCAACAATGTTTTCCCTGTTGGAGGGGGATGTTTTTGAGGCACTACGTGTCCTCTCCACGTGTCCGTGGTTATATGCACCTTAACAGTAACCGCGTTGGTGGTAATGTGGTGGTGACTGCGGACCTAGTAGCACGGTTGTATTTTGTTGGTTTTCGGAATGTGGCCAGGATTAAGTGGGCCGTGGCGGGGGGATGGTGTGGGGGCTCTCTTGTTGTGTCGGTAAAGGTGAAATTCTTGGACTGCCACCAGACGAACCAATGCAAAGGCATTTGCCAACAATGTTTTCCCTGTTGGAGGAGGAGGGGGATGTTTTTGAGGCACTACGTGTCCTCTCCACGTGTCCGTTCCATGTCAGCAATAGTAGCACTCAGGACAGGCCCCATTAACAATTCTGAAGCAGCAGTATAGCGGGAGCGCAGTCTTCGTTCCATGTAAGCAATAGTAGCACTCAGGACAGGCCCCATTAACAATTCTGAAGCAGCAGTATAGCGGGAGCGCAGTCTTCGTTCCATGTAAGCAATAGTAGCACTCAGGACAGGCCCCATTAACAATTCTGAAGCAGCAGTATAGCGGGAGCGCAGTCTTCGTTCCATTTCAGTAGCCTTAGTATAGCCAAGGCACAAGTTACATTTATGAAGCTAAACTGTAGGCCAACCCCACACACCTTTCTGTACCATGAGTGCAGGCGAAGAACATAGAAATTACTATGATTACACTGTAGGTGAGGGCCCCAAAAAATTGGTGTACCAACAGTACTAATGTACCTCAGTAAAAATTGGCCATGCCCAACCAAGATGGCAGGTGAATCGCTTTGGTTAATGTGGCTTAAGTGGTAACTAGGCCTGGAGGCAGCCCAGTGTAACGAAAAATTGGTTCAAGTTAAAGTTCCAATGCTTTTAAGCGCATTGAAACTTATAAAAATTGTTCTGAAAAATTATTTGAGTGAGCCTTGTGGCCCTAAGAAAAATTGCCCGTTCAGCGTGATTACGTGAGGTTTCAGGAGGAGGAGCAGGAGGAGGAGGAGGAGGAGGAGGAATATTAGACACAGATTGATGAAACAGAAATGTCCCCGTTTTGGATGGTGAGAGAGAACGTAGCTTCCATCCGCGGGTGCAGCCTACGTATTGCTTACGTATCGCTGCTGTCCGCTGGTGGAGAACAGAAGTCTGGGGAAATCCAGCCTTTGTTCATCTTAATGAGTGTTAGCCTGTCGGCACTGTCGGTTGACAAGCGGCTACGCTTATCTGTGATGATTCCCCCAGCCGCACTAAACACCCTCTCCGACAAGACGCTAGCACCTCCAGGGCATACAGCGCTAGTTCAGGCCACGTGTCCAGCTTCGACACCCAGTAGTTGTAGGGGGCAGAGGCGTCACCAAGGATGGTCGTGCGATCCGCTACGTACTCCCTCACCATCCTTTTACAGTGCTCCCGCCGACTCAGCCGTGACTGGGGAGCGGTGACAC
Source organism: Eleutherodactylus coqui (assembly GCF_035609145.1). NCBI lineage: Eukaryota > Metazoa > Chordata > Amphibia > Anura > Eleutherodactylidae > Eleutherodactylus > Eleutherodactylus coqui. Next base: position 109,210,838 of record NC_089847.1, read on the forward strand.
AGTCTTGGTGGGGAGCCATAAAGCTGGCCAGGCCCTTAAAGACTGTTGCACTGCCTGGGATGTACATGCTGCTCGATCTACGCACATCCCCTGCTACCTTGCCCTCGGTACTGCGCCTTCTGCCACTAGCGCTGTCGGCTGGGAATTTTACCATCAGCTTGTCCGCAAGGGTCCTGTGGTATAGCAACACTCTCGAACCCCTTTCCTCTTCGGGAATCAGAGTGGGCAGGATCTCCTTATACCGTGGATCGAGCAGTGTGTACACCCAGTAATCCGTCGTGGCCAGAATGCGTGCAACGCGAGGGTCACGAGAAAGGCATCCTAACATGAAGTCAGCCATGTGTGCCAGGGTACCTGTACGCAACACCTGGCTGTCGTCACTAGGAAGATCACTTTCAGGATCCTCCTCCTCCTCCTCCTCCTCCTCCTCCTCAGGCCATACATGCTGAAAGGATGACAGGCAATCAGCCGGTGTACCGTCAGCAGCGGCCCAAGCTGTCTCTTCCCCCTCCTCCTCATCCTCCTCATGCTCCTCCTCCTCCTCCTGTACGCGCTGAGAAATAGACAGGAGGGTGCCCTGACTATCCAGCGGCATACTGTCTTCCCCCGCCCCCGTTTCCGAGCGCAAAGCAGCTGCCTTTATGGTTTGCAGGGAATTTCTCAAGATGCATAGCAGAGGAATGGTGACGCTAATGATTGTAGCATCGCCGCTCACCACCTGGGTAGACTCCTCAAAATTACCAAGGACATGGCAGATGTCTGCCAACCAGGCCCACTCTTCTGAAAGGAATTGAGGAGGCTGACTCCCACTGCGCCGCCCATGTTGGAGTTGGTATTCGACTATAGCTCTACGTTGTTCATAGAGCCTGGCCAACATGTGGAGCGTAGAGTTCCACCGTGTGGGCACGTCGCACAGCAGTCGGTGCACTGGCAGCTTAAAGTGATGTTGCAGGGTGCGCAGGGTGGCAGCGTCCGTGTGGGACTTGCGGAAATGTGCGCAGAGCCGGCGCGCCTTTACGAGCAGGTCTGACAAGCGTGGGTAGCTTTTCAGAAACCGCTGAACCACCAAATTAAAGACGTGGGCCAGGCATGGCACGTGCGTGAGGCTGCCGAGCTGCAGAGCCGCCACCAGGTTACGCCCGTTGTCACACACGACCATGCCCGGTTGGAGGCTCAGCGGCGCAAGCCAGCGGTCGGTCTGCTGTGTCAGACCCTGCAGCAGTTCGTGGGCCGTGTGCCTCTTATCGCCTAAGCTGAGTAGTTTCAGCACGGCTTGCTGACGCTTGCCCACCGCTGTTGGCGACATGCTGCTGCTAACACATCTTGATTGCGAGACAGAGGAGGAGGAGGAGGAGGGTGCTTTAGTGGAGGAAGCATACACCTCCGCAGATACCAGCACCGAGCTGGGGCCCGCAATTCTGGGGGTGGGTAGGAAGTGAGCGGTCCCAGGCTCTGACTCTGTCCCAGCCTCCACTAAATTCACCCAATGTGCCGTCAGGGAGATGTAGTGGCCCTGCCCGCCTGTGCTTGTCCACGTGTCCGTAGTTAAGTGGACCGTGGCAGTAACCGCGTTGGTGAGGGCGCGCACAATGTTGCGGGAGACGTGGTCGTGCAGGGCTGGGACGGCACATCGGGAAAAGTAGTGGCGACTGGGAACTGAGTAGCGCGGGGCCGCCGCCTCCATGATACTTTTGAAGGACTCCGTTTCCACAACCCTATACGGCAGCATCTCAAGGCTGATGAATTTTGCTATGCGGACGGTTAACGTTTGAGCGTGCGGGTGCGTGGCGGCGTACTTGCGCTTGCGCTCCAACAGTTGCGCAAGCGACGGCTGGACGGTGCGCTGAACTACACTGCTGGATGGGGCCGAGGACAGCGGAGGTGAGGGTGTGGGTGCAGGCCAGGAGACGGTAGTGCCTGTGTCCTGAGAGGGGGGTTGCATCTCAGTGGCAGGTTGGGGCACAGGGGGAGAGGCAGGGGTGCAAACCGGAGGCGCTGAACGGCCTTCGTCCCACCTTGCGGGGTGCTTGGCCATCATATGTCTGCGCATGGTGGTGGTGGTGAGGCTGTTGGTGTTGGCTCCCCGGCTGAGCTTTGCGCGACAAAGGTTGCACACCACTGTTCGTCGGTCGTCAGGCGTCTCTGTGAAAAACTGCCAGACCTTAGAGCACCTCGGCCTCTGCAGGGTGGCATGGCGCGAGGGGGCGCTTTGGGAAACACTTGGTGGATTATTCGGTCTGGCCCTGCCTCTACCCCTGGCCACCGCACTGCCTCTTGCAACCTGCCCTGCTGATGCCCTTGACTCCCCCTCTGAAGACCTGTCCTCCTGAGTAAGCGTTGCACACCAGGTGGGGTCAGTCACCTCATCGTCCTGCTGCTCTTCCTCCGAATCCTCTGTGCGCTGCTCCCTCGGACTTACTGCCCTTACTACTACCTCACTGCAAGACAACTGTGTCTGATCGTCATCGTCCTCCTCACCCACAGAAAGTTGTTGAGACAGTTGGCGGAAGTCCCCAGCCTCTTCCCCCGGACCCCGGGAACTTTCGAATGGTTGGGCATCAGTGACGATAAACTCCTCTGGTGGGAGAGGAACCGCTGCTGCCCAATCTAAGCAGGGGCCCGAGAACAGTTCCTGGGAGTGTTCCCGCTCCTGAGCAGGTGTTATTGTAGTGGAGTGAGGAGGCTGGGAGGGAGGAGGAGCAGCAGACAGAGGATTCGGATTGGCAGCAGTGGACGGCGCAGAACTGCGGGTAGACGATAGGTTGCTCGAAGCACTTTCTGACATCCAGGACAGGACCTGCTCACACTGCTCATTTTCTAATAACCGTCTCCCGCGTGGACCCATTAATTGGGCGATGAATGTGGGGACGCCAGAAACGTGCCTCTCTCCTAATCGCGCAGCAGTCGGCTGCGACACACCGGGATCAGGAGCTCGGGCTGTGCCCACACCCTAACTTGGCCCTCCGCGTCCTCGGCCGCGTCCACGTCCTCTAGGCCTACCCCTACCCCTCAGCATGCTGTATTACCAGTGATTTGATTTCACAGGCAGGAAATAAATTGGCGCAAGACTGCAGGCCAAATATAATTTTTGCCCTTTTTGGAAAACGAAAGGCCCCACTGCCGCTAGTGAATGAATTATCTAAGTTTAATAACTGTGCTGTGTCCCTGCTAATGTGTCACAGAACGTGAAGGTAGCAGAGTTATTATAACTCTTGGAGAGCAGGTATTTTTTTCCCAATTAAGGAAAGCAAATGGCGAAGCCAGCAGTAAAGCGTAGCTGGGTGCGTCTGATTTAGCAATGTTGTTCACACAGCTCACACGTGTCCACCGCCCTTAGGACGGACAGAGGCTGGACAAATAGATTTGTTTTCAGTTTTTTTCCACCAAAAGGCAGCACTGCGTATATTCAATGAACATGAGAAGTTTAATAACTGTGCTGTGTCCCTGCTTATGTGTCACAGAACGTGAGGGTAGCAGAGTTATTATAACTCTTGGAGAGCAGGTATTTTTTTCCCAATTAAGGAAAGCAAATGGCGAAGCCAGCAGTAAAGCGTAGCTGGGTGCGTCTGATTTAGCAATGTTGTTCACGCAGCTCACACGTGTCCACAGCCCTTAGGACGGACAGAGGCTGGACAAATAGATTTGTTTTCAGTTTTTTGGCACCAAAAGGCAGCACTGCGTATATTCAATGAATAACAACTGTGTTGTCGCCCTGCCTATACAATTCTTTCCCTGCAGTATCAATGGAGGGTGCAATGGTCTGCAGAGGCGATTTTGAGAAGCAAAAAAAAATGCAGCACAGCTAACAGCAGCCTGGACAGTACTGCACACGGATAAATATGGCCCTAGAAAGGACCGTTGAGGTTCTTGAAGGCTACACTCACTCCTAACACTCTCCCTGCCTATGCAGCACTTCTGTCCCTAATGCCAGGTGCAACGGTCTGCAGAGGCGATTTTGAGAAAAAAAAATTTGCCACTGCTAACAGCAGCCAACACACAGCTATCAGTGGCCCTAATAAGGACCTTTGGGGGGTCTTGAAGCCTACACTAACTACCAATTCTTTCCCTACAGCAGCTCCGGTACAAACAGCACTGTCCCTCAGCTAACTCACACCGCATCTGAGGCGAACCGCGGGAGGGGCCGACTTTTATGTTCGGGTGACACCTGATCTTCCCAGCCACTCACAGCAGGGGGGTGGTATAGGGCTTGAACGTCACAGGGGGAAGTTGTAATGCCTTCCCTGTCTTTCAATTGGCCAGAAAAGCGCGCTAACGTCTCAGGGAAGGAAGTGAAAATAGCCAGAACACCGCATGGTGTTCGTTACGAATAACGAACATCCCGAACACCCTAATATTCGCACGAATATCAAGCTCGGAAGAACACGTTCGCTCATCTCTAGCGCAAATACATCCGTGTGAAGCCACCCTTACAGTCAGTCTTTTGTACCAGCAGGCTAGCCTTTGCTCCCATTCACATCACTGAACCTTGGAAGCTGAAGACCTTGTCACTGGTTGTCTTTCCTACTTTTGATGGGCGCTAACCACAGTAGGTCAAGAACACAAGACCTACTGTTTTAGCGGTGCTTTGACCCAGTTGTCTAACCATCACAACCTGTCCCTCGTCAGAGTCACTCATCTCCTTACACATCAACTTCTATAGTGGAGAGGGAAGACTGGTGGTTGCCTTGTAGCCCCAGGGTCTCAAGGTTTAAATCTGACCAAGGGCAATATCTGCATAGAGTAAAATAATGGTGAGTGTTGTGAAAGCGTACAAACACCATACAGATGTTGTCTGATTTGAACCTAAGAGACAACAGTACTAACTGCTAAACCACAGGAGAAAGGAGGCCCCACTGTTGGGCAGGGATCATTATTATTGGTGAAGGTTTATTCAAACTTATTCGGACTAGACCAAACCCAACTTTTCCCGAAATTTGACAAACCCGCCCAACCAAAATTTTCAAAACCTTTTGTATCCAAGTACTTACAAAACACCAAATTAATAATTCTATACACAATATACCCATGTAGTGTCCAAATAACGCTACCATAAAATGCCAAGATAGCGGAGAGGTTAATGGTAAAATCCCTGGTGATCTAGGGCTGTTAGTGGTTAGTAGTAAAGTCCCTGGTGATCTGCCAAACTGTGCCTGACTTCTGGAAATGGAGGTCCAGTACTTGGAGGCCCTCTAGGAAATAGGAGCTCTGGGCAGATACTCAACTGGTGACCTTATAACTGACCTTAAATTAGCATCTAGCACAAGATGGCAATTATTTAGTTGCCAACGTGGCAGGTGGGTCTTCAATTACAAATTTTGGATCGTAAATGAATGTTGACATAATTGCAAGATAAAATTATGTTCAAATTAAGGAATTGTGGGGCACATCTATTAATATTGGCATTTCATACGCCGGTCTTAACAAACCGTGAGCTGGAAGATGTGCCTAATTTATTTATTGAGAAATTAGGTGCATCGTTGGCTCCCAGTGTGCCTGAAACGGAAATCTATGCCAACAATGTTCTGGCATGGAGTTCCACTATAATTTAAGCCAGCTTCTGTCATAAATTATAGTAAGTCTGATGGGAGACCATGCCCTCCTCTCATTAATCCACATTGCCTTTTCTTGCCTACTTTTCAAAAGTGGCAAAAAAAAGTAAAAAAGTCCCAAATTTTGTCACAAATATATTATGTGCCAAAATGTGTCATTTTAATAAACTGCTGATCTGACATATACAGTTTGAAAAAAATGTCCTCATGATTTTCAACCCTTTAACCCCTTAATGATATGGCCCTTTTTTTTCCATTTTCGTTTTTTCCTCCCCCCTTTTAAAAAAATCGTAACTCCTTTATTTATCCATCAACGTTGCTGTATGAGGGCTTGTTTTTTGCGGGACAAGTTGTATTTTTCAATGGTACTTGTAATATTTTCAGTGGTATATGTAATGTACCATATAATGTACTGAATAACGTAAAAAAAAAACTTCTGCCATTTTCGGTGTGTCTTGTTTCTATGGCGCACAAACTGCAAAAAAATTGACTAAATTGATAAAATAACGTTATTCTACGGGTCGGTACGATTACTACGATATCAAACTTCTATAGATTTTTTTTTGCTGTACTGCTTTTATTTTTTTCAAAGACATTTACTGGTTTTTTAATTATTTTCTGCCGCCATCTTCTGTGCACAATTGCCTTTTTATTTTTCCGTCGATACAGTTGTGCGAGGGCTCATTTTTCATAGGACATCCTTTAGTTTGCGTTGGTACCATTTTGGAATGCATACAACTTTTTGATCGCTTTTTATTGCATTTTTTTTTGGCAGACAGGGTGACCAAAAAGTGCATTTCTGGCGTTCTTTATTTTTTTTCGGACGACGTTCACCATACGGAGTAAATAATGTGTTACTCTGAAAAATCAGACTTTTATGGACATAGCGATGCCAAATATGTATTTTTGTTTTATTATTTAGATTTTTTTATTGCAAATGTGGCAAAAGGGTTTTTATTTCACTTTTATAACTTTTTTTAAATATTTAGTAAAACTTTATTCTGATGTTTACTTTTTTTTAGTCCCCACAGGGGACAACAACTAGTGATTCTTTGATCGTTCCTGAAGTATGATACAATGCCATGAAATGACATCATACTGCAATCGGGCAGGCAGTCTATCAAGCCACCCCACAGGGATGACTTGATAGGCAGTTTGCTAAGATAGGCCTTGCAGAAGGCCCTCGGCTGCCATGACACCCGCTCGGCCGTACAGGATCCCCAGACATCTTTCAGGGCATTTAAAAGGTCTCTTCATACATACCCCGACCCCGCAGGATGTAACTGCACGTCCTATAGCGGGAAGGGGTTAAAGAGGTTTTACGGCAATAAACTATTCATGCTCAGAATAGGTCATCAATAGTTAATCAATTTCGGTCCGTTGCTTGTGATCCCCGCCGATTCACTGATTGAAGAGGCTGTAGCACTCCATTGAGCACTGTGGCCTGAGAGCAGCTATGTCCCATTCAAGTGAAAAAGACGAATTTTAATACCAGGCACAGCTGCTATACAGCGAACGGCGCTGTGCCTGCTATGGACTCACCCAAGCGCCGCTGTCAATTCAATCAGCTAAATGGCAAGTATCAAGAGCGACGGACTCTCACCGGCGAACTATTCAATAGTTTAATGCCAGAAAACCCCTTTAATGATCGGCCCATTTTAGGCCTAAATGACCAACCATTTTTTCTATTTTTCTAATTCCTAAACCTATAAGTTTTTTTAGTTTTCTGTAGACATAGCTGTTTGATGACTTATTTTTTGCAGGAAAAAGTTGGATTTTTAATGGCCTCATTTTTGGGTAAATGTGATGTACTGTATAATCCATCAACAGGGTTCTATGAGGAACGGTTGTATGCGAGGTGAGCTCTAGTCTTCATCGATCCTATTTCCAGGAACATATAATACTTTGCTCAGTTGGTATTCCATTTGTTCTACAGGTAAGGCCGGTTTGAGGTTTCCCCGCAGATCTGGCCCAAAGTACCAGAAGAAAAAGCCCTGCATGCCGCACATTTTCTTCCATTTAAAAGCCGGGCAGCTGGGCGGAAGCCGAACGCACCCCATTATAATCAATGGGTCCGTTCGGCGTCGTTTGGTTCCACCCGTAGACGGAACCAATCGGCTTCAGGCAGAGGCGTAACTTGAAGCTCCTGGGCCCCAATGCAAAACCTGTAACAGGGCCCCCAACTGTAATGCTTTATTCATAGTACTGGGCTCCCTGTATAGAGAAGAGAGGCCTTATGGGCCCCCTAAGGCTCCTGGGCCCGGGTGCAGCCGCATCCCCTGCATCCTCTATAGTTACGCCCCTGGTTAGGGATTTCCCTTTCCTGCTTCTCGAATGGTGCAAGAGAGTGGAACCCCGACACATGTGTAAAACCCCTGTCTATCAAAATCTGGCATATGCTTTTATTTACTATTGTTAAGTTATTCAATGTACGGTACAAATAGATAATTAATTCTGTGTACTATTTTACAGTGCTTTTATGGCAAAACGAAATCCATAACGCTATTTTTTTGCTTTGCTATCATTGCACACTTACAAAAAATATATATATATACATACTACAGTTTGTGTGACATGGACTTTAAATCCAGCCTGGAGTGTATGAGTCTATTTGATTTCAGGAAGGCCGGTCTCAGACAGGCAGGTCGATTTACGCAGTCGGTGACCCTGTGTACCTGAATTATCTTTATTGCGAATGACCACAAATGCTCACTGTCAGTCATGTGCAGTACAGATTTTTATTTTTTAAGTATTTGTATTTCCAGCACCGTCACGGTATGGGGGTACCCACAGCCTATTCACAATGTCAATGGAAGCCGCCGTACGTGTAGAATCTGCACAAAAATAGAACATGCTACGGTTTTATGCTCAGATGAGCAGATATGCGACTATTCTACATTTGTATTGTGTACGGCATACCACGGATCATCCGCGTGGGTGACGATCGTGGCTTTCACAATTCAAATCTGGCCGTGTCAGACCGGCCTAATGTATGTATGTGTGTGGGTATTAGAGATGAGCGAGTATACTCGCTAAGGCACATTACTCGAGCGAGTAGTGCCTTAGCCGAGTATCTCCCCGCTCGTCTCTAAAGATTCGGGGGCCGGCTGGGGGCGGGGAGTGGCGGGGGAGAGCGGGGAGGAATGGAGGGGAGATCTCTCTCTCCCTCTCCCCCCCCCCGCTTCCCCCCGCTCCCCGCCGCAACTCACCTGTCACCCGCGCCGGCCCCCGAATCTTTAGAGACGTGCGGGGAGATGCTCGGCTAAAGCACTACTCGGGTAATGTGCCTTAGCGAGTATACTCGCTCATCTCTAGTGGGTATACGTATGTTTATTTATTTAGTGGCGTAAAGTCAATGTCTATATATATATATATATATGTATATATATATGGTCTGTGTGTGTTATACCTACATACTTCAGTAGAAGGCACAGTAAAACTCCCTTCACAAGTATTTAGAATTCCTTTTTTTTTCCAAGGGGGTTTTCGCCATCCAAGCAGATAAAGTGCTGTTTGCGGCATTCAGGTCTGTAAATAATAAGACGGTGATTTATGTCAAATAGAATTGATTTTATTGATGAATGTCACACTGCGCACTAAAGTGACACATCTGATCTATCACTCACAATCCCACTGGCCTATTTAGGAACTGGAGATAAATGCAGAAAATTCAAATGTGTTCATGGTGCTGTCAGCAGATAAACTGCTTCTGTGCCCTTTAAATGGGCTTTTAAGAAAGGAACAAAGATGCAGTGGATTTTAAAGAGATCCTTACTTGTGCCTATTTGTAAGGGTTTGAGGGAAGATTAATGGGCAATGCCATGCACAATGGAGGAGATTTACTTGGCATAGTACACCTAAATGCTTGCTTTTAAAAATTGCATCAAAATGGGGTATATGGCATTTATCATGCATTTAGACACTTTTTATAGCTATTTTGACACTTTTCAAAGTCTCTAAGAAAAAGTAGATTGGCTAAAAATAGTCAGACAACGCATTAACTTTGTTAAATATTAACTGCCCTTCTCTACTCCGACAATACTGCCATCAGGCACAATGGAGTGGCATTCATCGCAAACAAGGCAGTCGCCAAAGCCGTCCATTGTTTCAATGCCATAAACGCTAGTATCATATTCATGAATGGGAATTCTCGCCCGATTACAATTCTGCAAGTTTATGCACCCACAACCGATGCAATGGAAGAGGACATTGAAAAGTTCTTTGCTGGTTTCCAGCAAACAATCAATTAGACCCCTCCCAAGGATACCACTTTTATAACAGGGGATTTCAATGCAAAAATTGGCTCTGGAGAAGACCTACCAGTCGTTGCCAAATAGGGATTGGGCAAGCGCAACAATTGAGCAACGCTATGGAGAGCACTTCCCCCCCCCCGTCCCTGTCCGCGATTTGCAGTGATTCTCCGCGGTCAGCCTATCTATTAGATAAGGCTGACAGCGGAGATCCGTCTGACGGCTCCTGCTCCCGGGCAGCGGCTCCCGCGGTGGAGAGGGTTGTAAAGGGGAGGGGGGGAGAGAGAGCTCGCCCCTGTTCCCCACGGCTACCCCCCGCTCCACCACGCCGCCCCCCGGCGCCCCCCGAATCTTTTCGTCCGAGTAGTCAGCTATTCGGAAAAAGCGGTGCTCGAGTGCAAAAACACCCGAACCGAGTACGCTCGCTCATCACTAAATATAAGCCCTAGGTCACAAATTGACACAATATGCATTTTAAAAAAACAATACGGGGGATTTTGAACCTCCAAACCAGGAAGCACTGGGGGAAACTACATGCAAGTGTGCCGAAACTGCAGAGGAGACGCGCAGCAGAGCTGACAGCGTCTGTTATGTGATGTATTTTTTTAATGTAGCCAAGAGTTATTTAAGGCTTTTTCGGTAGGATTTCCTGCACCAAACTAACTTGGGCGAAGGCATGTATATCAGCTAGTAGTATATAAGATTTGCTATTTTCCTGCCTCTCCCCATGTCCCAGGGGTGGGGTTACATAGACTTTTCTTCATGTTATCACTCCCATCAATCAGAGAGCACATTGGCTCTCTCATTGTCACCTATGGGGGTGGGGGGTCTTCTTTCCTAGAAAAAGACTTCCACATCTAATCACTCCGCTACACTGTTTAACCCTGAAGATACTGCAGCCATTGCAGACAGTGACATCTAAATAGTATTACAGAAAATGTGATTTCTTTTTTTCCCTTTACACATAGCTTTAAATATTTTAAAAATTAAAAGACCAAAAGCGACTACACATATTTGGTATCACCTCATCTATAACAACAAGTCCTATAAAATAATTCAGAATCATTATTTAACCTAAATTGTAAATTCCATAGAAAAAAAGAAAATGCCAAAATAGCTGTTTTCTGTTCATCTTGCTTCCCAAAAACAGGAATAAAAATATTCAAAAGTCATCTTGCATAAAAAAAAGAAGCTCTGTCAACGGAAATACTATAAAAATACTCTGGTCTTGGAATGTGGCATCAAAAAGGAATTCTTTTTGATAAAAAAACTTTTTATATAGGGCAAAAGTAGTGAAACAGAGTTAGTATGCTTTCACACCTGCATTGGGGTTCTGTTTTCCTGCTCCATTGTGAGGGGGGGGGGGGGAAGAACCCCGGGGCGGAATGGCTACGACTTATGACAGAACCCAACAGCATCGAACGCACCCAATGGACTATAAAGGGGTTTTGTTACATCTGCTGGGCGTACTAAAGTGCCACTCCACAGGTGGGATGTAAACGTGTCCATTTAAAACAGCAAACACACACCTTATAGTACTTGCATGGACCAATTGCACCTCTCCAGAAAACTGAATGGACAACTGTCCCTAACTGATCAGGGATAGAGGGGCACCCCTGCCTAAAAGCGGACTCATCGCCTCGACAGAGGTGGACCCACTGTCTTCTTCTAGTGACCTGGCTTTTCCTGATCAGGGAGCTGGCGAGATGCACTAAACAGACACACAGGACACAACACTGTACTGACACACCAAACACAAAACAGGACTGGACATACAACAGATAAATAGGAACCCCACCCAGAGCTTAAATGCAAACAGATGAGATACCACAGCAAGTCTAAGTGTCCTCACACCAGGGGGATAGACAGTGAGCCACCATGCTGACATAGGGAACTTAGTCAGACCTCAACCATCTGACACACCAACGAAACAAAAGACGTCTGGAGGCCGCACCTGGCAGGAGAAGGAAAGAAGGGGTCTGCATATGTTACAGACAAGAACCACAGCTGTCCAGAGCAGAGAGACACTAACAGACAGACATGCAAACACATCTCTGAGTGGGCATAAGACAGTAATATCCAAGCAGTGAAATGACCAGCATCAACTACTGAGAGATGCTGGTTTTTATATGCTGCAGAGTAAAGGGCATTGGCTGGCTAGAATACCACACCCAGCCAGCTCAATTAACCCCTACCTGTGAAGGTATGCACAAAGGAAACTGTAGAACAACAGGTCTCAGATGCTCAACCTAACAGGTTCATTTGCTTTCCACTCAGCTGCCCAGCTTTTTCTTCCAGTACCCGGAGGTTCCAGCACAGTTGTAAAACCACCCTAAAACCTCTATAAATTTGATGTTGCTGTAATCATATTGACCAGTTAGGATAAAGATAACAATATTTATACAACATGGCAAAAACCATAACAATAATTAACCAAAAACAATGGTGAAATTATTTTTTTCCAGTTCTGTGCCAAGTATATTTACATGAGACATAAATTGAAAATCTGCAATTAATGAAGTGACATTTTTAGGAGGGTTTTTCCAAATTTATTGTGACTATTAATGGATTATATTACATGCTTCTTTCCCCCAGAAACGGCACCACTCTTGTTCATAAGCTGTGTCTGGTATTACAGCTTGGCCCCCCAACATGTTTAATAAGAACGAGAGGTACACATTAGGCAAATGCAGTTTTTACAGACGAGTTATGCTTTCTCACCCACTTATACTAATATATTAGTATTTATTTTGCAAGCTGAGCAACATATGCTATGAGATACCTGAACCGAAGATGTGTCAAGCTGCATGGTTCTGCTGGAGAGACCGGGGATGGCTGCCTTGGAGCTCCTCTCCTACATCTATCATGCTTATCTTTTGCTGCAACTAGCTGGAGGTTATACTTCAGGAATGATACCTTTGGGGCACCGTGTTGCGATGCTCTGTGTTTCTCCACATTTGCAGAGAACGAGCTCAGTGCAGAACCAAGAAGCACAAGCTACAATGCATTATTTATTCTCACTTATTATTGTCTTACAGGGAATGTGGTAAAAAAAAATCATTATTTTATATGAGTCCGCTGCTGCGGTAAGACGCACAGTGACAATTTCTCTGCTTACTGAAGCAAAACTTTGGCCAGAACAAAAATATACTGTCAGGGGGCAGTTAAATTACTCACCTTCAACCTTTAGATGTTCCTCCCTGAGGAGCTCCCCACAGTGTGCAGCTGCCTGAGATAAAGATCCTCTCTAAAGAAAGCTTAGGTACAGTTTTTTTCTGCAAGTTTGCTGACTCTAACTGTTGACAATACTAACTATGTATTGCTCTGTGAATTGTACCACTTGCAAGGGATGTATCTATCTTTGATATCAGTAGTTTCCCACTAGTGACTCTCCAGCTACTGCTAAACTACAACTACAAGCATGCCCTTGTAAAAAGGTAAATCATGTGTGGGGGTTTGTAAGAGGGAGTAGAGAAAGGTAAAGGCTATGGAAACAGTAGTGCATGAAAAAAACAAAACAGAAGTATCTTAGTAAATCCCTGCAGAAAAAGACTGAGGAACTTATCTATCTTTTTGCATTGAGTTTTCCTTATCATGCATTTAAAAAGCCTCATACTTGTTTTTTGGCAGTGGGGCATTCCCACTACCATCTACAAGAATGCCCTTGTAAAAAGAGTAAATTACGTGTGGGGGGTTGTAAGAGGGAGTAGAAAAAGGTAAAGGCTATGGAAACAGTAGTGCATGAAAAAAACAAAACAGAAGTATCTTAGTAAATCCCTGCAGAAAAAGACTGAGGAACTTATCTATCTTTTTGCATTGAGTTTTCCTTATCATGCATTTAAAAAGCCTCATACTTGTTTTTTGGCAGTGGGGCATTGCCAGCACCGATAAGCTGGTCTCTCTTATGAATGCACAAAAGCTCAGTTTTCTTGCCCCTCTCCCCTTTTAGAGACTGTGTAGGATAACCACGCTCACCCAATACTACACAGCTATCTCTCCATTCCGTTCCCTTTCAATGCTGGTAAGAGCAGAAATTTCACCCAGAGTGGATTATAGCCCTCTGTAATAGTAGCTTTCGTTGCTCTCTGTCCGACTGATCTCATCCACCAACCCCCACCACTGTCATACAGCGCTCTGTAATGCGTCAGTGGAAAGGCAGTGAATGCACATTCACAACAGGGAAGTACGCTAGGGGATGCGCCAGTCAGGTTATTCTGACTGACAGAATTTGCTAAGTGTCTTTGGAAAACTATACAAGCATAGATGCCAAACAATCAGAATTTTTTAACGTAAAACCAATTACAAAAAGTTTTAATTTCCAGAAACAAAATGATTAAAAAAAAGAGTGCCAAGGTGTACATAGCCTTCAACATAATCAGGTAAATGTTATACATGCTAGGGTTCATGTAAAAATATTCTAATGCTTAGTTGGAAAAGTGACACAGGTGCAAATATTTAGTGAGAAAAGTGATATAAAGTGTTATGGTCTTGTGGGCATTGTTATAATTACTGATGTTTAGTACAAAAGTGCAGAGATTTATTATAGGAAATGCTATGGTATTGATAGTTTATGCATAATTGCTAAGGTGTATTGCTAAGGTTTAGTATGTAAGTGTTCATTGATTGAGGGGAAATATGATAATGACTGATTGCTATTATACCTATTGTACAGCTTATGATTGTGTTCAACTATGCACTTAACTAATTGTAACAGTGTCTGACCTGATCTGTGTGGATGTTGTGTGAGTTGTCTCCTTACCAGACCCAAGGGTCATTGGAAGATGTACATCACTAAGCACCATGCTAAACAGGGCACTTACGTCAAGTGGGCACATGGATGGACATGTCTTCCCCAGAGGTTGCAAGAGAGCTGCTGGAGCCTCCTGGTCAGAGATGAAGTACCCTAATGGTTGGGCAGTAGCAGCTGAGGTAGCTTTGATCGTTGACCCACGGAATTGTTGAGTCAGACAGAGAGAGCCTTACTCCAAAAAGACACTGAATGTATATGATTGAGAGCTATGTTGGGTGTTCATAGAGTCACTAAGCCTGCTACGTAACTAAGACTGTGAGTCATTAAAACCAGTGACTATATAGAGAGCCAATGCATGTATAAAAGGTCTGGAATTATGTACAGAGATTGCTAGACAGTTAAAGAGACTGTACTTGATTTCACAAGGGCTGGTAAGCAGAGACAGGGTTGCCAAGATTCCAGAGCCTGCATTGTCAAGAACTATAAATTGTAATGTCAAATTATAAAACTATGTTGCAAACTGTTTTGTGTGCTAAGTTAAAGCGACTGTATTGTCAATTCAGCTGCCAAGTAAAGACTGTCATTGTTTACTGCGATATGTGGTCCATCTTTTAATCCGCCTGCACTTAGAAAAACCCCACATGCTCTTGATCTTTTTTGAGGCTTTGCTTTTACATTGGTGCAGGGAAGAGGGTAACACACAGCAGTCTCTGTACAGGCACAAATAGGTACAACACTTGGTGGCTACACAGTCTCTTGAAGGCACAGAGCTTGGCAGTTACTAATGGCAATGATTCAGTCTATGAAAGAGAGCACACAGTGTATTGGTATAGGATCTTAAATTCATAGGACAACTCACCTTAACTGAATTTGTTAGGCACCTTGAGTTGGCACTTTCACAATATCTGGTCAAAACAGCAGCATTCCCTAGGACTTTGTGGAGCCCACAGTACAGTCTCACTCCAGGGAATGGTCCAAACCCACCTCAGTACTCCATGGACACTTCTAGCTAAGAAGTGTCTTTAGGCCCCAGTTCCAAGCAGATCCACAGCCAGCAATCAAAGACTAATATGTGTACTTACCAACATTTCAGTCTTAACTTATTACAAAATTGGAAGCACATGTTTTGCTCCCATCTACAAGTTTAATGAAAACTTTGCAATAACTTAGTGGGAGTCCTGGGATTGCTTTCCTGGTAGATAGTCTAGTGCAGATTTTGGGTGTGTTTCTGACTTATGGCTCTGGTGGGAGTGGTATTAGATCAGACATGCTTGATCTCACCTGTGGGTATTTTTCAGGGCTATTTAGCCTGGCCTGGGGCTTGGCTTGGGTGTGCTTTATTTTCAGTCTTCCACTGGCTATGGAGGAAGCCAGAAGCTTAGAGCTGGTTCCTCTGTTTACCTGTGACTGTGCAAAGCTGAGTACAACAGTTTATTTTTATTCCATCTTGTTTACGGTGTTCTTCCCCTATCCCTCATAGAGTTTACTAGTGGCCAAGGTAGGAGGTCAGGTTTGTCCTTGTCAGGAAGGGTTATCTGCTGGTTAGGCAGGTTCCTTCCCTGGTTTAGTTTATTAGGGAGAGTTTGTTTCCTTTATGCAGTTGTCATTATGTTGTACTGTTTGGTGTGCAGCAGCACAGTGTTTTCAGGTTATGCATCAAGCAAGCCTCGAGTTGACGTGACAATAACCTCAGATATTTAGTGGTGTTTTTCATTCCCAAATTCTTCTATGGCTTTGTGACTTAAAGACATAAAGTCTCCAACAGGACATTTACTGCACAGGATCAGGTCCACAACATCAGACATGGAACATGTGAATGTCCGGCGGAATTTATAATCCTGCTGTGTGTTGGAGATTTGTATCCTGTATGCGGCCCGTACATGTCAGCAGGTCTTACAGCTCCTTATATTACAGGGATAAATTCCTTTTTGTGTGTCAGAGGGCAATGCACTCCTGATTATAAAGTCCCTCAAATTTGGAAGTTGCCTGTAACACAGAAGGGGGGTGTCTGGGAATATAGTTCTTAGACGGTCATCCTTGGTACAATATTTGCAATTGTAACCTTTTTAGATACTTTTGGACACTCAAACAGGCATTCTTTTTCAGAAAAGGAAGCGTAGGCAAAAATTCACTGTGTGCCAAAAATTATGGCAAAACATTGTTAAAAACAGGTGGCTTAAATTAGATTAGAAAATCTTAAATGTGACAGATTAATCATGTAGTAGAGCTACTGTAATAAATCTGGCGCATTTGAAGACTGTCTAATCTAAGTGTAAACTGTCTAACTATTAGATAGTATTAGTAAATAAGCCCTGCTGTGTTTTGGCAAGACATGATCTCGTCAAACTTATTTCCTTATCTGCAACGTCAGTACTGATAGTTATAATGTGGCGGTGAATCTGCAACATAAGTGACAGACCGTAGCTAAGGGCTCGGTCACACGGGCGTTTTTTGGTCCGATCTGCAGACACACTTGCGATCTGCAGATATATAGACCCAATGCATCCCAATGGGAGCAGGCACATGTCCGGTTTTTATGCGGATGTGCGATAAATAATAGGACACAACGATTTGCAGAACACGCCTATCTGCGTTCTGCGAATCGTTGTGTTCTATATATGCGATCAATGGGTCCGGCGGCAGCAGCGCCGACCCCATTGAGAACATATACTAAAGATCGTTCTCCTCTACCACAGCTGTAACAGCTGTGGCAGAGAAGAACGATGTTCGCCCATTGAATTCAATGGAACCGGCAATACAGCCGGCTCTATTGAAAGCAATGGCCTGCCGGCACGCCCTGTATGAATTTTCGGGGAAGGGCCTAAAAGATAAGCCCTTCCCTGAAAAGCATCCTGCAAATGTATAAAAATAAAAAAAAAATGTATACTAACCTTTTTTCTGCAGCCGGAGTTCAGCTGCATCCGGACGGCAGTTTTCCTGAACAGCTCTCTGTAGTATTCAGCAGGCGGGGATTGATTCTGATTGGCTATTGAATGACAGCTGAGAGCTGTCTCTGATTGGTGCCTGCGCTCAGCCAATCAGAGGCAGCACTCACTCACCCATTCATGAATTCATGAATGGGTGAGTGAGAGCTGCCTCTGATTGGTGAAGGCTGTGACCAACCAGAGGCAGCCCATTCAGCAGGCAGGGATTTTAAATCCCCGCCTGCTGAATACTACAGTGAGCAGTTCAGGAGAACTGCCGGCTGGACGCGGCTGAACTCCGGCTGCAGAAAAAAGGTGAGTATACATGTTTTTCTTATTTTAACACATTTTCAGGATGCTTTTCAGGGAAGGGCTTATATTTTAAGCCCTTCCCCGAAAATTCATACAGCGCTTGCTGGCAGCCCATTGCTTTCAATGGAGCCGGCTGTTTTTTTAGCGAATCGTGGGCCCCGGTCACACGATTTGCGGATGCGCATCCGTTATGCGATCCGCAAATCGCGGGAAAAAATGCCCGTGTGACTTAGGCCTAAGGCCGCACTCCTCCAGGAGGTCTTACAACTTAACGTTATAAAAACTAATTTGAAGCTCTGCAAACAGAACCACAGTACAAGCCTTTGGCCGGCTGCACATGGGCGTATTTGTATTGCGGAATCTGAAGCAGGTGTCCACCTCCGGATTCTGCAGCAAATACTGCCCATAACGTTATTGAAACTCGCTTTTTCCTCTACATGAGGGGAAATCAATTGCAATTTTCCACTTGCGTAAGGAAAATCGGAGCGTTTTCTATTTTTGCGAGGATTCCGCACGAACGGCTTCCAATTAGCATCTGCGAATGGGAAGGAAAATTCAAAAATGCATGCCTTTCAATGATTCTGTTTTACTGTGGAAAGTCTGCGTGGACACCGATTGCGGAATCCGCAATTCAAATCTGGCTGTGTGAGACCAACCTAATATCAGCTGCTGTACTGGGAAAAAGTTTTTGATGGGTGTGGAAAAAATGCTGCAAAGTAAAAAATGTTTCAAAAATAGAAGAAATCAAATTTTTTCTGCAGCAGGACAACAACCTCAAGCATGCAGCCAATGTCATTAAGAACTATCTGCAGTGTAAGAAAGAACAAGGAGTCCTGGAAGTGATGATCCGGCCCCACAGAGACCTGATCTTAACAGCATCCAGTCTGTCTGGGATTACATGAAGAGACAGAAGGATTTGAGGAAGCTACAGCCAAAGAAGATCTGTGCTTAATACTCCAAGATGTTTGGAACAACCTCCCTGCAGACTTCCTTCAAAAACTGTGTGCAAGTGTTCTAGAATAATTAATGCTTTTTTCTTTTCATGTAATTATATTGCTCATAGCTGACCTCTAAAAACTACCCAACTGGCCTCTTGTATTATGATTTTTTTCTTATTATGGTTGGATCACAGTAGTCAAAAGATCAAAAAATCCATCCACTGCAATAATAATCTGCAACATTCAGAAGTTGAATCGTGAGACCCATAACATAGAATATATGGATTTTATTGATTGTATAGGATATGTTATTATAAATAAATGATAAAACAAGAAATGTAACCATACATATTAAAAAGTAAGATCCCGTCCCTGATTGTACAAGCAACAAGACTAATAAGACTGAATTATTCATGATGACTGTAGCTTTTAACAGACTCTCCTCTTCACATGTCAAGTTTTAATTATCTGCGGTTATTACTTTACTCTGCAGTATTAACCCCTTGGCACTGACAGTCTATAACTCTCGCTATTTGTCATTAATGCGGTTTAAATTACTCCTCAGCATGCTTAGCATCAATGAGCTCTTTGCCATTACCAAATTTAGCATAGATACAAAACTCCAAGGGGTGCAATGCTGGAAGAATTTTAAAACCTGACTTCACAAAGGAATCAAAAAATTAAAAATGAAGAATTACGAACATAATTCCTCTGAAATAATTTAGTCTCAAAGTAGCTTGGCTGAAAAATAGGAAAAGGTCTTTGTGCGGGGCAACACGGAATGGTAGGATTCTTCTCTCCATACAGTGATTAAAACATTAGGGCCACCTTGAATATCTTCTGAACGAAAAGAGATACAAGTGAGATGCTTTGTAGAACACTTAGATAGGTAGGGGGAAACTTTTTGGCAGTATGATGAAAGAGGGTCATTGGATATGTGATTTAAGGATAAAATTACATCAGAACTTGATAGGTGCAGCCATTATGTTCAATATCTGAAACTGTTTTTCAGTTATGGATGATGTCTAGAGATGAGCGAACGTGCTCGTTTAGGACAATTACTCGATCGAGCATCGCTTTTTTCGAGTAACTGCCTACTCGGGTGAAAAGATTCGGGGGTGTCGGGGTAGAGCGGGGGGTAGTAGAGGGGAACAGGGGGGAGCTCTCTCTCTTTCCCCCCCACTCCCCACCGCAAACCCCTGCTCACCCCCAGCGCCCCCCGAATATTTTCGCCCGATTAGGCAGTTACTCGAAAAAAGCAATGCTCAATCGAGTAATTGCTCTAAACAAGCACGTTCGCTCATCTCTAATGATGTCATGTTGAGTATTAATAACGGTGTTATGTTGAATTTTGTGGGTCAGGAATGGTATCATTTCTCCTTAGGGAGAGCATCTAGAAGGTGTGATGAAACGTATAAGGCCATCCATGCTCTCTTGGAAAATATGCAAATTGAAAGATTGAACAATACCTCTACAGCACCACCTATTGGAAGGCAACATTCCTGCAAATCAATGTTAGACTTTTTAACGAGCCTTGTAACAACAACTGGGAATTGTTAGCCAAATTCAGAATCATCTCCAGAAGGAAAAGATAACCATGCACAGACAGCTGTTTTGGGATGGTTGATCCTCATCAGTGTACAGTAGGTTTCTGCTTTGTCTAGTGAGAGGCCTATAGACGTGGGTCAGGAAGAGTGTCATTTCTCCTTAGGGAGAGCACCTAGAAGGTATGAGGAGACTTTTAAGGACACCCATGCTCTTCTAGGAAATATGTAAATGGAAGATGGAAGAGTACATCTACAGCACCACCTATTGGAACACAGCATTACCTCAAGTCAATGTCAGACCATTCCCAGTCATTGTTTCAAGTCTTGTAAAAAAGTCTAACATTGACTTGATGCATTTTGTGGAATAGAAAACACTAATCGCATGTCTTTTCAGGTGCTGAAGGTGCCGCTAACAATCCAGGACAGAATTGAGATCAACCTAATGGTCAGTTAGAGAACGTAGTGTAGCTAAGTTCTTCATTCAAGAACACACAGGAAGAGCCAGTGAGCACACAAACTGTGAGGAAATGGGCTCAGAAGTTTAGGGAAACTGGCCGGGTCGAGGACAACCTGAGAACTTTTGGTTTTCTTGTAGGTGTGGACAGGAGAGTCTTTAGCTACGCCTCTGATGAGTATATACTGTACTATGAAATAAGTCAGTGCTATATACTGTAAATTACAGTAAATCATTATTAACCCCTCCCACACTTAATAGCATTTTCAATAAAGCTCAACTATTTTTAAGCATTATGTCATTGCACTGAAGACATTCTTTTTTCCAGGACATATATAGAAGCGAGCAGCAGATAGTCAGTGATTGATCTGTTCTAAATCACCCTCATTGATCAATGTCTTCACTTTGAAGGAATTATGCTCTGGTCTAACTTTTTTGTCTGGCTGTTATGTTTTATGCAGTAGGACTTGTGATGAAAAATGACAAGGAGCAAGGCAATGATCTTGCATGATCAGCATTGTTCAAAATAGAGTCGGACGGGAAAGAAAATTGAATGTATGCAATGCAATATTTACAAGCAAGATACAATCCGCATCTGTTCTAATGCACTTCATCTGGTTGTTCTGTTTGAGTTAGAAGAGCTGTTTGCCTTTTGAGAAGGGTCCCCTGAAGATAAGCCACTTGTAGACTGTTCCACTTCTTGTACCCTCATTGATCAGCAATTTGTGGGATAATTTCTCTACAACGCAATCAAATGAAGAATTACACAGTTTACATTGAAATCTATGATTTGAGTAAGGGTCTGTTACGGTCGTGGTCAAAGAAGGACTGGGTACGCACACGGGTTTAAAGCAACTGACCCTGTGCTACAGGGAGGTTGGCATGGCCCTACCTAAGCGGGGACATTGACCTAATAAGGGCAGCCCAGAGGTCTTAGGATCTGGGCCCTAGCTGATCCTAGGAGCCACGCACCAGAACAGGACGCATTCACATGCCACATGACAGGGACTGAACCACAGGACACACAGAGCCAGAATACGCACCATACAGCAGCCAAAATGTAACCACTAGTAACAGATAGGAAGCTGAATATAAATGCGAGGTGTTAGTTCGTACATTGGCCAATGAACTTAAGCTGCAAGCACAGCAAGACCCCTCGTATCTTGCAGCCCTTACGCTAGCAAGACACATCTACTAAAGGGCCCTAGGGGCCAACCTAGCACAGACATAGCAAACAAATGCAGCAGACCAAACTGACACAAATTAAACATACAAACAGACATGAACCACAAGGCACAGATCACACAGCAAGCTGCAGCAGAGCACAGATAGCAGGTCACACAGCAAACTACAACAGACAAGGATTCATGACTGCTTACCCTGAACACAAGACAGACTGACCAGGAGCTGGGTTTATATGTGAGCACAGACCCAGGAGATTGGCTAGCAGGAAGTACCACACCAAGCCAGCTCAATCAATTTACCCTGTGAGGTCTGTGCTGCTAGGAAGCTTAGAACTGCAGATCCCAGCAGAACACGTAATAGGGTCCTTTTAGACAAGCCGATTCTCACTTGAACGAGCGGTTAACATCATGATTTTTTGACCAATAATCATTCCATCTACAAACAATCTAAGAAGCGCACAAAGCAAGATGCTTTTTGTTGCCACCCTTTGCTCTGGCTAAACTACGAAACTACTTTTAACCCCTTTCTCGCCGCAGCCCTTTTTCATTTTCTCATTTTCATTTTTTCCTCCCTACCCTCAAAAAGATCATATCTAGAGATGAGCAAATATACTCGCTAAGGACAATTACTCGAGCGAGCATTGTCCTTAGCGAGCACCTGCCCGCTCGGAAGAAAAGATTCGGGTGCCTGCGGGGAGCGGCATGGAAGAGCTGGGAGGAATGGAGATCTCTCTCTCCCTCTCCCCCCTCCCACTCCCTCCTGCTCACTCTCGCAACTCACCGCTCACCCGAATCGTTTCTTCCGAGTGGGAAGGTAATCGCTAAGGGCAATGCTTGCTCGAGTAATTGTCCTTAGCGAGTATGCTTGCTCATCTCTAATCATACCTCTTCTATTTTTCTGATGACACAGCTATATGAGCGCTTCTTTTCAGGAAGAGTTGTATTTTTCAAAGGCACCATTTAAAATACCATACAATGTGCTAGAAAACTTAAACAAATTTCTAACTGGGGAAAAATTGGAAAAATGTGATTGCGCCACTTTTGAGGGGGTTTATGGTGTTCATGGTGTAGTATAAATGATAATTTTTTTAAATATAGTACTACTAGAGATGAGCGAGCACCAAAATGCTCAGGTGCTTGTTACTCGGGATGAAAATTTTGCGATGCTCGAGGGTTCGTTTCGAATAACGAACCCCATTGAGGTCAATGGGCGACCCGAGCATTTTTGTATATCGCCGATGCTCGCTAAGGTTTCCATTTGTGAAAATCTGGGCAATTCAAGAAAGTGATGGGAACGACACAGCAACGGATAGGGCAGGCGAGGGGCTACATGTTGGGCTGTATCTCAAGTTCCCAGGTCCCACTATTAAGCCACAATAGCGGCAAGAGTGGGCCCCCCCCTCCCAACAATTTTTACTTCTGAAAAGCCCTCATTAGCAATGCATACCTTAGCTAAGCACCACACTACCTCCAACAAAGCACAATCACTGCCTGCATGACACTCCGCTGCCACTTCTCCTGGGTTACATGCTGCCCAACCCCCCCCCCCCCCGCGCGCGCGCACGACCCAGTGTCCACAGCACACACCAAAGTGTCCCTGCACAGCCTTCAGCTGCCCTCATGCCACGCCACGCTCATGTCTATTTATAAGTGCGTCTGCCATGAGGAGGAACCGCAGGCACACACTGCAGAGGGTTGGCACGGCTAGGCAGCGACCCTCTTTAAAAGGGGCAGGACGATAGCCCACAATGCTGTACAGAAGCAATGAGAAATATAATCCTGTGCCACTGCCATCAGGAGCTGCACACGTGGGCATAGCAATGGGGAACCTATGTGCCACACACTATTCATTCTGTCAAGGTGTCTGCATGCCCCAGTCAGACTGCGGTTTTTTATAAATAGTCACAGGCAGGTACAACTCCGCAATGGGAATTCCGTGTGCACCCACAGCATGGGTGGCTCCCTGGAACCCACCCGCTGTACATAAATGTATCCCATTGCAGTGCCCTGGACAGCAGAGGTAACGTCAGATTAAATGCAGGTGGGATTTGGCCCAAACTGCATGCCCCAGTCAGGCTTGAGTTTTTTATAAGTATACACAGGCACGTACATCTCCCTAATGGGAAGTCCATGTGGACTGACAGCATGGGTGGGTCCCAGGAAGCCACTGGCGGTACATAAATATATCCCATTGCAGTGACCAGCAAAGCTGATGTAACGTCAGCTTTAATGCAGGTGGGCAAAAAATTAATTGGATTACACTGTAGGCGAGGGCCCAAAAAAATTGGTGTACCAACAGTACTAATGTACCTCAGAAAAATTGCCCATGCCCAACCAAGAGGGCAGGTGAAACCCATTAATCGCTTTGGTTAATGTGGCTTAAGTGGTAACTAGGCCTGGAGGCAGCCCAGTTAAATTAAAAATTGGTTCAGGTGCAAGTTTCAACGCTTTAATGAGCATTGAAACGTATAAAAATTGTTTAGAAAAATTAAGAGAAGTCTGGGGAAATCCAGGCTTTGTTCATCTTGATGAGTTTAAGCTTGTCGGCACTGTTGGTTGACAGGCAGGTACGCTTATCCGTGATGATTCCCCCAGCCGCACTAAACACCCTCTCTGACAAGACGCTAGCCGCAGGACAAGCAAGCACCTCCAGGGCATACAGCGCGAGTTCAGGCCATGTGTCCAGCTTCGACACCCAGTAGTTGTAGGGGGCAGAGGCGTCACCGAGGACGGTCGTGCGATCGGCTACGTACTCCCTCACCATCCTTTTACAGTGCTCCCGCCAACTCAGCCTTGACTGGGGAGCGGTGACACAGTCTTGCTGGGGAGCCATAAAGCTGGCAAAGGCCTTGGAGAATGTTCCCCTGCCTGCGCTGTACATGCTGCCTGATCTCTGCGCCTCCCCTGCTACCAGGCCCTCGGAACTGCACCTTCTGCCACTAGCGCTGTCCGATGGGAATGTTACGATCAGTTTGTCCACCAGGGTCCTGTGGTATAGCATCACTCTCGAACCCCTTTCCTCTTCGGGTATGAGAGTGGAAAGGTTCTCCTTATACCGTGGGTCGAGCACAGTGTACACCCAGTAATCCGTAGTGGCCAGAATGCGTGTAACGCGAGGGTCTCGAGAAAGGCATCCTAACATGAAGTCAGCCATGTGTGCCAGGGTACCTGTACGCAACACATGGCTGTCCTCACTAGGAAGATCACTTTCAGGATCCTCCTCCTCCTCAGGCCATACACGCTGAAAGGATGACAGGCAAGCAGCATGGGTACCTTCAGCAGTGGGCCAAGCTGTCTCTTCCCCCTCCTCCTCATCCTCCTCATGCTCCTCCTCCTCCTCCTCAACGCGCTGAGATATAGACAGGAGGGTGCTCTGACTATCCAGCGACATACTGTCTTCCCCCGGCTCTGTTTCCGAGCGCAAAGCGTCTGCCCTTATGCTTTGCAGGGAACTTCTCAAGAGGCATAGCAGAGGAATGGTGTCGCTAATGATTGCAGTATCCCCGCTCACCATCTGGGTAGACTCCTCAAAGTTTCCAAGGACCTGGCAGATGGCTGCCAACCAGGCCCACTCTTCTGTAAAAAATTGAGGAGGCTGACTCCCACTACGCCGCCCATGTTGGAGTTGGTATTCCACTATAGCTCTACGCTGCTCATAGAGTCTGGCCAACATGTGGAGCGTAGAGTTCCACCGTGTGGGCACGTCGCACAGCAGTCGGTGCACTGGCAGATTAAACCGATGTTGCAGGGTCCGCAGGGTGGCAGCGTCCGTCTTGGACTTGCGGAAATGTGCGCTGACCCGGCGCACCTTTCCGAGCAGGTATGACAAGTGTGGGTAGCTTTTCAGAAAGCGCTGAACCACCAAATTAAAGACATGGGCCAGGCCTGGCACATGCGTGAGGCTGCCGAGCTGCAGAGCCGCCACCAGGTTACAGCTGTTGTCACACACGACCATGCCCGGTTGGAGGCTCAGCGGCGAAAGCCAGCGGTCGGTCTGCTCTGTCAGACCCTGCAGCAGTTCGTGGGCCGTGTGCCTCTTCTCTCCTAAGCTGAGTAGTTTCAGCACGGCCTGCTGACGCTTGCCCACCGCTGTGCTGCCACGCCGCGCGACACCGACTGCTGGCGACGTGCTGCTGCTGCTGACATATCTTGATTGCGAGACAGAGGTTGCATTGGAGGAGGAGGAGGAGGAGGAGGGTGCTTTAGTGGAGGAAGCATACACCGCCGCAGATACCACCACCGAGCTGGGGCCCGCAATTCTGGGGGTGGGTAGGACGTGAGCGGTCCCAGGCTCTGACTCTGTCCCAGACTCCACTAAATTCACCCAATGTGCCGTCAGGGAGATATAGTGGCCCTGCCCGCCTGTGCTTGTCCACGTGTCCGTTGTTAAGTGGACCTTGGCAGTAACCGCATTGGTGAGGGCGCGTACAATGTTGCGGGAGACGTGGTCGTGCAGGGCTGGGACGGCACATCGGGAAAAGTAGTGGTGACTGGGAACCGAGTAGTGTGGGGCCGCCGCCGCCATCATGCTTTTGAAAGCCTCCATTTCCACAAGCCTATACGGCAGCATCTCCAGGCTGATCAATTTGGCTATGTGCACGTTAAACGCTTGAGCGTGCGGGTGCGTGGCAGCGTACTTGCGCTCAAACAGTTGCGCTAGCGACGTCTGGACGCTGCGCTGAGAGACATTACTGGATGAGGCCGAGGACAGCGGAGGTGAGGGTGTGCGTGCAGGCCGGTAGGCACTCGTGCCTGTGTCCTCAGAGGGGGGTTGGATCTCAGTGGCAGGTTGGGGAACAGGGGGAGAGGCAGTGGTGCAAACCGGAGGCGGTGAATGGCCTTCGTCCCACCTTGTGGGGTGCTTGGCCATCATATGCCTGCGCATGCTGGTGGTGGTGGCTCCCCAGCTGATCTTGGCGCGACAAAGGTTGCACACCACTGTTCGTCGGTCGTCAGGCGTCTCTGTGAAAAACTGCCACACCTTAGAGCACCTTGGCCTCTGCAGGGTGGCATGGCGCGAGGGGGCGCTTTGGGAAACAGTTGGTGGATTATTCGGTCTGGCCCTGCCTCTACCCCTGGCCACCGCACTGGCTTGGCCTGTGCCCACACCCTGACTTGGGCCTCCGCGTCCTCGCCCGCGTCCACGTCCTCTAGGCCTACCCCTACCCCTCAGCATGCTCTATTACCAGTAGTGCAGAAACAGAACGCTGTAATTAAATGTGCCGCTTATTGGCCTGTAGTTGGAGGCTGACTTCGCTTACGGAACGCACAGAAGAGCCAGGAAATAATTTTGCGCAAGCCTGCTGTAACACTTAGCTGGCTGCGTATGAATTAGGACAACTACCCCCAGCAGAGACCCAGTACACTGAGGACGGTCACAGGCAGCCCAAATATATTTTTTTTTCCCAAATGTTTTTGGAAAGGCCCACTGCCTATATACACTAAATATGTCTTCTGTCCCTGCCTCACCACTACTGGCCCTGCACTATGTAAAATTACTGCAGACTGTTTCACTGTGGACAGGAATGCAGCGGTGATGTAAGAGGCAACAGCAGAGCCAGGAAATAATTTTGCGCAAGCCTGCTGTAACACTCAGCTGGCTGCGTATGAATTAGGACAACTACCCCCAGCAGAGACCCAGTACACTGAGGACGGTCACAGGCAGCCCAAATATATTTTTTTTTCCCAAATGTTTTTGGAAAGGCCCACTGCCTATATACACTAAATATGTCTTCTGTCCCTGCCTCACCACTACTGGCCCTGCACTATGTAAAATTACTGCAGGACGCAATGCTCTGCACGGCCGATATAGAAAAAAAAAAAAATGTGCAACACTGCAAAAAGCAGCCTCCACACTACTGCACATGGTTAGATGTGGCCCTAAGAAGGACCGTTGGGGTTCTTGAAGCCTAAAATAATTCCTAACACTCTCCCTATAGCAACTCCAGCAAGACAGCACTTTCCCTGAACTATGTCAGAATGCATCTGTGGCGAGCCGCGGGAGGGGCCGATTTATTTACTCGGGTGACATCTGATCTCGCCAGCCACTCACTGCAGGGGGGTGGTATAGGGCTTGACCGTCGCAGGGGGAAGTTGTAATGCCTTCCCTGTCTTTCTATTGGCCAGAAAAGCGCGCTAACGTCTCAGAGATGAAAGTGAAAGTAACTCGAACATCGCGTGGTGCTCGTTTCGAATAACGAGCATCTCGAACACGCTAATACTCGAACGAGTATCAAGCTCGGACGAGTACGTTCGCTCATCTCTAAGTACTACTTAAAAAAAAAAAAATACCTTTAAAAAAACTTGTTTTCTGTCGACATCTTTTGAATACTTTATTTTATTTTTTGTCAATCAGGTTGTGTGTAGGCTCATTTTTTACGGGGTAACCTATAGTTTTTATGATTACCATTTTTAAGTACATACAATTTTTTAAAGTGCTTTCAATTCAATTTATTCTTGTATACAGGATGACTGAAAAAAGTGCAATTCTGGATTTGTGTACATTTTTTTCTGACGGCACTTGCCATGCAGAATTAATAATGAACTTGTGATCATTTGATGGCTTATACAGTATAATGCAATGCCATAGTATTGCATAATACTGTATTCTGGCCGGTAATCAGTGTGACGTCCAGATAGGTCATCATTAGAGATGAGCGAGCACGCTCGGATAAGTCAGTTACTCGAGCGAGCCTTGCTCTTCTTGAGTAACTGAATTCTTGTCCAAGCGTGCTCGGCGGGGGGGGGGGGGGGGGGGCGAATAGCTGGGGGTAGCGGGGGAGAGAGATCTCTCTCATGAAACAGTGAGCAAATAATAGAGTCAGCTACAACTTTTTAAAGCAATCGGATCACAACCACATTGGATCCTTCAGTGTTTATTGGACATATCTATGGGGAGCAAGGCTGCATGACCTCCACTACTCACTAGCACATAAGTATGAGTCCTATAAAGTCTGAAATTAGCAAAATGTATGCAATGCTATAAATAAACCTGAAACACTGAACAGACTGCAAAATAATGCAAAAACATTCATTTGATTTCCCCATCTGCATCCTTTTCTTCCATCTTGGTTGCTGTCTCTGGGGAGGCTTATTAATCTGTTTTTGCTCTCTTTGCAGTTTGAGCTCTTCCATCTTCTTTGATACTACCGTTTTTTCCACTTTCTTTGATTTTCAATAAGTCTAAAGTACATCAGAAGTTTCTATGTATTTTTGGACTTTTGATGTTCTACTGTACTTTCTAGTGTAACTTGATTAAGCTGAAGTTGTGTTGTGGATGTTCTCATCAAACGTTGTAACACGCAAGAGTTCACCTGCATGGGAAACAAGTACAAGAAGCGCTAGTACTCTAGTGGAACAGATCTAAAAGGAAGGATATTTTATTTATATTTTTAAGAAGCCTTACAGGGTTTGTCTCAATCAGTCAATCCTTCTACAGATATCCTATGAGGGTTTATGGATATCTACATGGAACACCCCTATATTACCAAAGCAAAGATATACTAACAAAGAGCTCTCCCTCTGGTGGACCTGGGCCAGCCTATATTAAGTGGTTGGCTAATAACTAGAGTAGCCAATATGTAACACTACATCTATGGCAATCCACAACTTCCCCCTGTGATATTGGCTTGGTTTCAGAAACGATCTGATGATTAACAACCCATTTAAAAGCTATGGAAACATTTGTGCATGAAAAATTAATACACACATATCTTATTAGGTCGCTGCAGTAAAAAAGATGTACTTACCTGTATTTTGTATTTGCATTGAGTTTTCCTTCTCATGCATTTAGCAAGCCTCATACTTGGTTTGCAAGCTCTTCTAGATTCATGTTTCAGGTTGAGGGCATTTCCAGCACTGATCAGCAGGTCTCTATCATGAATGCTCACAAGCTCAGTTCCACCTTCCCTCTGCTCTTTCACTCTTTCAGCATAACCAGGCCACTTAATACCACACAACTATCTCTCAATCTATCTCATCCGTACTCAAAGTAGCTGCAGGTTTTTCCATCTCACTGTTAAGAGATGAAAATTCACCTGCAGTAAATTACAGCTCCCCTTTATAGTAGCTTTCCCTCTTCTGATCTCCTTCATCAGCCCTCTGTAATAGTAGCTCTCTTTGCTCTCCTGATCTATTCCACCATCCCTCAGCACTGTCATGCAGCTCTCTGTAATAGCTCAGAGGAAAGGCAGTGAATGGATGTTCACAGAAGGGGGCAGGCTAGGGGAGATGTCACTTTACTTTGACAGAACTTGCTAAGATTTCAGTCTTCCACTCTGCAGTGTCTTAGAAAACCATACAAGTATAGAAATCAAACGATCAGAACTTTTTAATGAAGCCCAATTACCAAAAATCTTTGTTTCCAAAAAACAAGCAAACAAAAAAATGAGTGCAAAGGTATACCTAACCTTTAATGTTGGGTCTGTATCAATGCACATTAGTAACATCTATCTCAATATGATATTCCCAGAACTCCACAGCATGCAGATCCAGAGCACCTGTGGTGCAGATACATCTTTGGAACTTCCCTCGGGATGACAGGGCACTTTGAACACTTTAATTCTCTCCATGAGGGGAGATGAAACAAAGTTGTTTCTTTATTTTTAACCTTTTTAAAACTTTTACATGATCGCTGTTATCCATGGGATAGCAGCGATCATGTGACCGAGACCCGCATACAGCGGCTCCCGGTGACAGCTTCCTGCTCTCGGCTACTCATACTAGCTGGGAGCAGGAAGTTTCTAAATTTCCGGGGCCTCCCGGCCCTCTGCGCATGTGCGTGACGTAATGTGTCTGGTGTGCATGCGCAGACGCTGGCGGCAGGTCCGGGGAGGAATAGAAAGACGCCGGGCATCGCGGAGGACAGGGGGTGAGTATTCTCAGCTCTGGAGTGGGGTCCCGCGTCCAGAAAGACAGCTCCATGCTGTCGGCTACCTCCGGTAACAGACAGCATAGAGCTGTTATGTCCAGATCCTGCAGGTCTTTCATTCCCAGAGGATGCATATTTTTACGTCCTCTGGGAATTAAGCCCAGCAGGCCTGGACTTAAAAACACTAAGGGCTGGTCACTAAGGGGTTGATGGGGGACAATTCTGCTTTTTATGGCTGCCTGTCCACGGGCGTTGTGATATCCCACGGGAAGCAGGAGTCTGGAGACGGATTTCCGTGGTGACAGATAGGCTCACTATGGAAAATCACGGCAAATCTCAGCATGCTGCGATTTGCCACCCGCGAGTGGAGAATTGCTATGAAATTTCCGCTCGTGGACAGGGGGGGCTGCACTCTCTATAGCAACGCTATGGAAAGCATGCACTGTGTTCCCCGAGGTCGGATTATCGCCGCAGGAAAAAACGCCCGTGGACAGGCAGCCTATGGATCAGTAAAAGAAAAGTAATACAATGTATATGCAGTTACTCAATAAAGATAAAGAAGGAACAGTGAAATAAAAACACACAATACTTCTCAAACTAAAGATTTAGTTGGGATTTACTTCTATTCTTGTTACTTTCCTCTTTACTATAGATATTGTTCCATTCAGCTGAAAAATATTGATGTAAAATACAAAGTTGAAAGCATTTTAAATTATTCAATATTCTCAGAGATATAATGTCCATGGAACTGTAAGTGAGATCAATATAGCGCCAAGGGCCCTGGTACAACTCATACACGAGTGTTCTCTGAATGTACAATGTATTTTAAGGACAAAGAAGTGAAAAAAATATTATATAATTTTTTTTCTGTAGTATAATGTTACCAAGAAATAGATCCTGTCAGCTTCTATGGGAACCATTAAGGTCATCAGTCCAGCTATAAATTTTCAGAGGCGTGGAAGGGTATTGATAAACCTCTACAATGCTTTGGTATTGACTATTTTCATCCTATGAGTAGTCATAAAAGAGGAATTCTAGTTTTAATTTAATATATTTAATTATAGATGATTATCTATACAATAGATAATGTGGCACAGAGTGTTGAGGCTCTCGCTCATGACCTGAGGGTTGCGGGTTCAATCCATGCTTGGTTCAGGTAGCTATGGTCAAGGTTGAAGATGCTTGGGGAAGGCAATGACAAACCATCCTGCAAAAACAGTCTGCCAAGGAGTCAGTCGTGACTCGGTGCTTGCACCAGCGGACCTACCTGTCTTACCTACCTATACAATGTTATAATATCAAAAGCATAAATACTGCCTCTGCACAGTCAATTGGTGTAATGAATGCTTGTGTCATGTAAAATGCATCCATGGGCTAAAAGAACAGGACAAAACAACTCACACAGAATGTGTTCTAGGCTACATGGCACCTACAGGTCATGTGATGAGGACCATGATTAGTCATAATCAATTAGCCCATAGAGAGAGCAGCACTGGTATATATTTTGCCCTGACTTTGCAGGGTCAAGGAGGTTACCGTAGTTATTTTTTACCCTGAGAAGTTGCTATTTTGGTAGTAGGTTAAAAAAAATCATAACTGACAACAGTATCTCCTCAATGTCAAGTTGGGACAGCTAAAGCAGCTCTTGAGTTTGAGATGCTACCAAAGAGCTCACCAAATCCTAGTTGTTAGGATGTTTTTAGGCCTCGTTCAGAGAAGCATGGTTTACACGCTGCTAACATGCAGGAATTCTGCATTGAACGAGCTGCTCCATGTTCACATGTCCATGCTGCAAGCAGAGTCGTGGCTCCTATAGAAGCTTGTGGTCAGCACCATGGACAGCGCCGCAGCATGGAGCTGACAGGCAAGTCCGCACTCACTGTCCTATCTTTTTTATCAGCGCAGTTTCTGTGCTGGAAAATAAAGCTTCGTGTGAGCGCTTCCATAGCAACCTATTAGTTACTATGGAAGCGTGGTTTACACGCTGCTGTAGCAGCGTGTAAACCACGCTTGTCTGAACGAGGCCTCAGTGTGGAACTTGGATATTGAAATTAACTGTAAAGTCAAGCCTGATTTTCCAAGTTTTAAAGGGGTTTTATCACTTTTTAATATTGATGTCCTATTCTCAGGACAGGTCATCAATAGTTGATCGTCAGGTAACCGACACTCATGACCCGTGATGATCAGCTGACCGTCCAGCCTGTGGTTAGTGCAGAAATCGTCAGTGGTCAGGGCCAGAAGTGTAAAAGCTGGCTTCACTGCCATTAAAATAAATGGGAATGAAGCCCTCTATTACACTTCTGATCCTGATCACTGGGGTCAGATGTCCACATCACTCATCAGGGCTGGAAGTGTAATAGAGGACTTCACTCCAGCTATTACACTTGCGACCCTGACCACCGATAATGACGTCCAGCATGCTGCACAGATAGTGCAGCATCCAAGGAGCATGCCCTCAGCCGAGGAGACAGCGGGGTAGAGAAATAACCTTGTCATGGGGCTCTACCATCTCCTCCCTAAGGGTAGCTTGGGACCAGACCTCATTCCTGACAGGGGGAGATCACACATTAGTAGCCGTAGTTACCTGAAGACCTGGTTGTCACTTGTGACGCCAACGTTCCATCCTCTGTGGTGGATCTCTCAGATGTAATAACGTAGAATAAAGTAGTCCACATACAGAGTGTCTTTTCTGGACAAAAAACGGAATGTTCGGTCCTGTCTGTTTACTTAAACATTCATAGCAAACAACAATAAACAATTCTTACAGTGGTGAAGCAGTGAGGATTCACGGGGTATTTATACATCCACAGTCTCGGTTATCTGTGGGAACTCTCTCTCCCGGTGACTCTCTACTGTCAGTCACTCACCTGTTCCTCACTCTCTAGCAGTTTCTCTCTCTCTCTCTCTCTGTCTCCAGATACATGCAGTTCTTGAGCGACTTTTCCCTTGTCCCGGGTTGTACACTCATTGTGGCTAGTGGCTTTGAGTGAGTATCTCTGGAATCCCTAGGCCCAAGCGAGGACAGTGAACCACCTTTCAGCCTTTTACATGTCTCTCCCTAACTCTCAAACTCCTAACTCTAGACTGGTACCACTTAAACTACTAGTACTACTGGGCTCACATGTGACCACTCTTTTATACTACACAGAACAAAACAATACATTATTCAGACATTACCAGACATTAACCATTTCATGCCTGCAATCTCTAATACAGATAAACCTGATTCATTCCATATACAAGACAGAGCACAAGACAAACATAAAACATATATTCTGAGGTTCTGGAGGGGACTCCCAACTGTGGGCTACTACAACAGTGAGCCAGACGATCAGCTGATCGGCGGGGATCATGAGCGGCCAATCAGGTATTGATAACCTATCCTGAGGATAGGTCATCAATAGTAAATAGTGATAAAACCCCTTTAAGTAGAGCTAGACTTTAAATGGTCACTAACTTATCACAGAACTTATGTTCATCTAGCAGCCTATATGAATAGCAACAATATTTTAATATAATTGCATTTTTTAAAATTGTTTAACCACCAAATATTTAGTTTGAAGTGCCTGTCACTAGAGGTTTCTCTTTCAGCAGGGACATGGAAAAAACTACTGGAAGTGGGAGCAGGGCAATCTTCATAGGGTTGCTTCCTTTGCACCTAGGCTTGAGGAAGGGCTGTGCTTGCTGTCAGACCGTTACTGATATGCTTCCAGTAAGTACACAAACTCTCACTGGACTCCAGTCATAGACCTCAGGACAGGTATGTACACTGTGCCTATATATCTACGTGTTTTATTTTGAAACACTGTTCCATTTCAGAATAAACATCCTTTCAATTTTGACCTGGAAGGGTGCGTCGAGTCACGGGGTGGGAAGTCATTGACTTCTATGGGACCTTAGAGCGGTCCTATTTTTTTTGCGCACACACTCGAAATACACATGCAAAAAAGGTCAACGAAAAAGAACTCATTGACATCAATGCACTCTATTATCTGCGTATTAAGCGTGTAATTACAAGGCGTGCGCCAAAGAAGCCCTAAGACATGCAAGCCCACAACGTACTGATCTATCCCAGGGTCCTACTGCTTCAGGCAGCCTGAACTGGTGACAGGTTCCTTTTAAGTAATTCTCTACATATATTACGGCAGGCTCACGAAAATTGGGTCCACACTTCAAGAATTTCTACTTATCCTCTTTGCAATAAATATCACTATTTACTTTAGCATTATTTATAAAAAAATACACAAAAAAATTCCCAGAACATTTTTTTTTTACTTTTCCCAACCTCATACATTTTTTAACTTCGTTCATGTCTTTTTTTTTGTCTCCGAGCTAGAAAAATAAAGCATAATACTCCATGCTAGCTTGACTATTTTCATCATCTGTAACAACGGAGGTGCTGACTTACTGCATAATAGGGATTCTCAAACAGAAAAGTAAATCTCCAGCATGTATGCTACGTATTAAAATGGAAATACAATGCCGAGCGGTGAAAAGGTTGAGATGTTCTGGAATGAAAGGTCCAGATAGGGTGGACAATATAAAGATACTTACATTTGAATTATAATAGAAATGTATTTCTTTTCCCGTTAAACTTGCTAGACGTTGTAGGACTTGACAGTAAACAGACGTGCATGAAAAGATCAAGAGAAATATAATATAATGTAGTATTATATCAAAGTGCTATACCAGCTACATCTGGAAATATATGATAGCGCAGTCTGGGGACTAGGTTGCAACCGCTATTTAAAGGAACACTTGACACCAAACTGGTTCACTATGTTATGCCTAGTGCTGGCCCTGAGGATGGGGGGGTGGGGGGTGGGGGTGGGGTGAGGTTGGTGGGGGGTCTCTGACAGGGTTACTAGAGTTAGGAAGGGTACAGCTTCTACTTGTAGAGACTATCTAGTTGGTGTGATGAGGCTTAACCCTTTCCAATCCACTGTCTGACGTCTTCCTACATTCCGATTGAAGCCTGTGCAGCTCTGATGTTGGAAGACGTCCGGCAGGGTATTCTTACTGTATATTACTGGCCGCTCTGTTGTCGGGGGCTTCTCCAGCATGTCCCATTGTATAATGGCAGAAAGAGGAAGCCCCCTAGGAAACCGAGAATCCAAAATTAGATTGCGAAGGGTTAAAATGCCATATAGTGCTTGGAAATGTGGAATGCAATTTGGATACCTTAAGGTTACCACCTGTTAAGGCTGATTTACACACAACGATTATCGCTCAAAATTCGTCCAAACAATTGCTTTTGAGCGATAACCGTTGCGTGTAAATGCTACCATCATTTGCTTTTCTTCTGAATGATGGATTTCATGTGAGCATGAAATCCATCATTCGTGATAGCAGGGACCGCACACTGAGTTCTCCGCGGGGAGTGCTGATCACATTGTATTGAGCTGCTGTCCCTCAGCAGAACAAAGGAGGTGTATTTAGAGAACAGGTCACCTGCTGTTCTCTGCATACATCTCCTGGCAGTTCATTAACATGCAAATGAAGTTAAAAAGCTGCTAATAGACATTAGTGCCCATTAGTAGCTTATGCTAAATGATCACCTCAAATTGTCAATCAAACTATCTTTTGGTTGAATTTTGAGCGATCATCTTTGCATGTAAATGGGTATTTAAAAGGCAGCAGAGACATTATCTGGTCTTTTAACAAGCCTTGTATCAAGTCTGGGAATGTAAGACAAAACCAGAGTCTTCTCCAGTAGGAAAAGACAACCAAGTACAGACAGACAGTTTTGGGGTATCTGGTCTTCAGCAGTGTATAGTAGGTTACTGGCTGGCCAGGTGAGAAGCCTATGATGTGGGTGGGGAGCAGTGCAGTTTTTTCGTGTGGGGACCACCTAGTAGGTCTGAGGAGACTTAGACCAGCATCACACGAGTGTATGCATATTTTCACGCTCCTGATGCTTTTATTGAGCACGCAATGGTGTATTTTACTGCACTTTTTCGGCACGCAAGGCATGTGCATTTGCACGCAGCAAAAAAATATGCACCAATTAAAATGCTTGTTTAGTCTAATGATTTCTAGATGTGTTCTTTTTCCTGCACATTCAGGGCGGCTTCAGTCAACCATATGTGTGATTGCCGACACAGCTCCTCATATTTGCACCCTGTGCGAGGTTGATAAGGTAGGTTTGCGTGCATACTAGTGCATAGTACTGTACTTTTTGCGCACTCAGGGCCTGTTCACATGCGAAACCCCCCCCGCCATGATTTTAAAGGCTATTTAGCCTAATAAGGTCCAGATGTTTTTTTTCCCCCACAGAATTGCGCAGTGTATTGTATTCACAGGGTATCTTGTTACTGCGACTACCAGCAATCATTTATGGTCGAATCTGTAATAGTGTTCAACTTACCCATAACCTTACCGGAAGAAACATAAAGCATTACACAGTGCCCTTTGAAATCAAATGGCTACCCATGTAATGCATGGATTTGCTTGGTCCTCTAGAACAATGTTTCCCAAACTTTTTCAGCTTGCAGCATACTTTGACAAAAGGTTTAGCCCTGCTTCACCTCTGCATATATAAAAAAAAAACCCCTCTCCCTATCTCTTTCTCTCTTCCACTTGTGTACCCCTAGTACCTTCTCATGGCACACCAAGGTGTCGAGACATTGTGGTTGGGAATCACTGCTCTACAGTGAGAGACTATTTTTTCTTTAGCTTTTCTCAACTCTGGCTAATACATTATGCCATATAGGGGAGCCTTCCTAACCCCTTAGGCCTCTCTCACATGGCCGTAGGCATTTTTACGTTCAGACGGCATGGGCCCTGGTGCATATACGCCAAGGGCGCAATGTCGTTGCCTCCCCTTCCCTCCCCCTCACCAGCTCACCTTCTCTCATCTTCCCTCCAGCTGTTTGCAATGGGAGTGGGTGGGGATGGAGCTAAGCACCTTCCCCCTCCCCGCCCCTTGTCCGCAGCCAGCAATGGGAAAGTTAGAGCTTAGCTCCGCCCCCCCCATTGCAAACAGCCGGAGGGGAGAAGAGAGTAGGAAAGAAGAGGGAGAGAGTTTAGCAGTCACGCTGCTAAACTCCCTCACACCTTGCTTCTCAGACCAGTGTCATTGGCTCCCATAGGAGCCCATGCAGCGGCCAATGTATTCCGGCTAGAGAGGTAGTTCGAGGACTAACTTTTTGGCCCGGTTTAAAAGGGCCTGGCACTATATTGGCCCGGCAGGACGCTTTTACGCTGCGGGAATACGGCCATGTCATCTGATGCATTGGAATCCAATGCATCAGATAGTAGCGTATATCTGAGCCAATCACAGGCAGCACCTGTCCATTCTTTGAAATCAATTAATGGCCAAGCACTGCCTGTGATTGGCTGAGGGCTGTGACCAATCAGACATAGCACTCAGCTGTCATTCAATGAAAGAGCTTCAGAGTAGTACAGGGAGAAGACAGTCCAGATGCGCCTGAGCCCCGGCAGCTGAGGAGAGGTGAGTATAACTTTTTTTTATTTTTAATACATTCTAGGGATGATTTTCAGGAAGGACTTATATTTAAAGCCCTTCCCCGAAAATCCCTGCAGGCCTTGCCAGCAGCCAATTGCTTTCAATGGGACTGTAGAAGCGCTGGTCCCATTGAAAGCAATGGGAGAACATTGTGATCTTCTGCCACAGCTGTCACAGCTGTGGCAGGGGTTTCTTCACTCCCCGAAGGGAGTCTTCTTGGCAATGATCACTGTGACAGTGCTGTCACAGTGTTCAGTGACAAGGGGACTCCCCGCTGGGAAATATTGATGCGCACCACGGACCTATGGTGCACACATGTC
This sequence comes from Eleutherodactylus coqui, assembly GCF_035609145.1. Lineage (NCBI taxonomy): Eukaryota > Metazoa > Chordata > Amphibia > Anura > Eleutherodactylidae > Eleutherodactylus > Eleutherodactylus coqui. Next base: position 109,249,403 of record NC_089847.1, read on the forward strand.
CTATGTTTTGCAGGTACGTGTGTTTGCACGCCAGTAAAACACGGACATGTGAACGCACCATAGGAAACCAATGGTTCTAATAGGCACGTGCTTTTGTGTGCACAATTGTACGCGCATAAACACGCTCGTGTGAATCCACCCTAAGGCCTCGGTCACACGGGCGTTTTTTCCCGCGATTTGCGGATCGCATGACGGAAAAATCGCCCGAAAAATCTGCTCCTAGCCACGTTTTATTAGAAACGGGCCGGAGCAGTGCAGCGCTGTCCAGCGCATTGAATTCAATGGAGCCGGCAATACAGCTGGCTCCATTGAAAGCACTGGGCTGCGGGCGATCTCAGGATGAATTTTCGGGAAGCGCTTAAAAATATAAGCCCTTCCCTGAAAATCCTCCAAAACTGTGTAAAAAGTAAAAAAAAATATATACTCACCTTGTCCCGGCAGACGGAGTTCAGCCGCGGCCGGCCGGCAGTTCTCCTGTACTGCTGTGAGTAGTATTCAGCAGCCGGGGATTTAAAATCCCCGCCTGCTAAATGAGCTGCCTCTGATTGGTCACAGCCCTCACCAATCAGAGGCAGCTCTCACTCACCCATTCATGAATGGGTGAGTGAGTGCTGCCTCTGATTGGCTCAGCGCAGAGACCAATCAGGGGCAACTCTCAGCTGAATGACAGCTGATGATAGGCGCGATCTGTGATTTCTGTTCTATAATTTATCGGACGAGCGCATAAAAAGTGCTCATGTGTCCGATACCATTGCAAAGGCCAAAGTCCATGGGCGGATTTGATTTGTGGAATCTGCGCAGGGCATCCATGCAGAAGATCCACAATTCAAGCTACCCATAGGTAAGAATGTGGATTTGTTTTGGTGCGTTTTTTTAGATTTGCATCTGTGTCGCCGCATCCCAAGAGCCGTAGCATTTTTATTTTTCCATCAACTGAGCTTTATGAGGGCTTGTTTTTGTGGGATGTTACCCAGTCTTCATTTATCCAATTTTTGGGAACATATAGCATTTTGATTGCTTGTTATTCCTTTTTTTTTTCTAAAAACAAGATTAACTAAGGGCTCATGTCCACGGGCAAAAGAAGAATTAAAATCCGCAGCAGATTTTAACTCTTCTCCTGCCCGCGGATCCGCACCCCATAGGGATGCATTGACCACCCGCGGGGTAGATAAATACCCGCGGATGGTCAATAAAAGTGATTTTAAAAAAAATGGAGCATGAAAAAATCTGGACCATGCTCCATTTTCGTGCGGGTCTCCCGCGGGGACGGCTCCCGCAGGCTTCTATTGAAGCCTATGGAAGCCGTCCGGATCCGCGGGAGACCTAAAATAGGAATTTAAAAGAATTTACTCATCCGGAGCGGGCGGGGAAAGTCTTCTCTTCCTCACGGCCGGATCTTTCTTGCTTCGGCTCAGCGGATGTGCCCGGCGCATGCGCGCGGCACGTCGGCGACGTGCCGGCGACGTGCCGCCGGCGTGACGAGTTCATCCGCCGGCCGAAAAAGAAGATCCGGCCGTGAGGAAGAGAAGGCTTTCCCCGCCCGCTCCGGATGAGTAAATTCTTTTAAATTCCTATTTTCAGCGCTCATGTCCGCGGGGCAGGAGGGACCCGCTGCAGATTCTCCATGTAGAATCCGTAGCGGGCCTGATTTTCCCCGTGGACATGAGGCCTAAGTCTGCAATGTTTATTTTTATTTTTGCAGTGTTCCCCGTGCAGTATAAATGTTATGTTAAATTAATTCTGCAGGAAAGTACAATTATACCAATACCAAAAATTTTGCAATTTTTCCACACTTTCCTTAATGTATATTTTGTTTATCGCTGCATTCAAAAACCCCTAACATTTTTCTTTTTTGTCAATGGTGCTGTGAAAGAGGATTTGTTTTGCAGGATGAGTTGTATTTTTTAATGGTACCATTTGTAGGCCCCCTAGAAATAACCGAGGCGCTAATCTATTGAATAATGACGTGGTTCCGGAAGTGATGCCAGGCGGGAACCAATAGAGAAGGAAGCAGGTGGAGGCACGTGCGGGAGCGTGAACAGGTGGAGGCATGTGAAGGAGTGTGAATGGGGGGAGGTACGTGAGGGAGCATGAACAGACGGAGGCACATGAGGAGTGTTTTATCTAGTTGTTTTTCGTTTCTTAAGTTACATTGTAGGTCCTCACTAAAATGTTCTCCATGCTTGGCAATGCTGTCCAGTGTACATCATGTGCACGGCTGGTTGAGGGTGCATACTGCAGTATGAGATGTGAGCATGTTGTGCATTTGGAAGCCCAGATCCTGGATCTAAATGAGTGATTTGCAACACGGAGATCCATTGACAATATGGAAAGGAGTTTGCTGCTCACTGAGCAGACACTCGCTGGGATAGATACAGGAATTGTTAGTAGTTCGAGAGAGCAGGATTAGCATGCAGCTAGCTGGGTGACAATTAGAAGGAGGGGTAGAGGTAAGAGAACCAGGGAGGCTAGTCCTCAACTGGCAAACTTCAACAAGTTTGCAAAGTTGACAGATGAGGGGGATGCCATTACAGGATTAACACTGTTGCCAAACCAACTTGATCAGCTTCTACAACGAAGTAAGTTCTAGGCTGGGCCTAGAAGAGTCTATTGATCTCGTATATCTGGATTTTTCTAAAGCATTTGACGCCGTGCCACATAATAGGCTAAAATATAAAATGAGACAGCTCTGATTGGGTGAAAATGTGTGTATCTGGGTAAAGAACTGGCTCAGAGATAGAAAGCAGAGGGTGATAATAAATGGTTCATGCTCTGATTGGGCCACCATCGCTAGTGGGGGGCCACAGGGCTCAGTATTAGGCCCCATTCTGTTCAATATATTTATCAATGACCCCATGGAGGGACTGCATAGTAAAATATCAATATCTGCAGATGATACAAAGATATATAAGATAATTAATACAACAGAGGACAATATGCGGCTACAAAAGGACCTAGATAAGCTGGGGGCTTGGGCAGGAAAATGAGAAATGAAGTTCAATATTGATAAATGTAAGGTTATACACATGGGCAGGAGAAACGGATGTCACCAATATACACCAAATGGGGTACTGCTAGGGAAAGTGATATGGAAAAAGACCTGGGGGTACTGGAGGACTGTAGATTTAACTGGAGCAATCAATGCCAGTCAGCTGTTGCAAAGCTAAATAAAGTGTTGGGGTGCATCAAAAGAGGTATAGGGGCGAAGGACGAGAACATTATTCTACCACTATATAAGGCACTTGTCAGGCCTCACATGGAATACTATGTACAGTTCTGAATACCAGTACTCAGGAAAGATGTTACAGTGCTTGAGGGGGACTGCAGCCTGCCACAGTGCCGGAGACCAGCGCGAGGGGCACGGATACTGGCAGCTAGGTGAGTATTGCTTTCTTTTTTTCTAACCTAGTGTGTCTAGAGCTTATTTTCGAGGAAACATGGTAGTAAAGGGGGAAAAGTGGGGTTTTATTTTTATTTTTTTGCAACTTTTTAAATTACTTTTTAAACTTTTTATTTTTGTCCCACTAGGGGACTTTATTATCACCATATTTTATCATTCTTCTAATACACTACTATACTTCAGTATAGCAGTGTATTAGAAAGCCTATAAAACTCAGCCAGAGGCTGAGCTTTATAGGACACCATAGCTGCAGACCGAGAGGCTATATTCAAGCCTCCAGGTGCTGCAGGTCACTTCACAGGTGTCTTATGGGTGAGCAAGGGATCCCTTTCCATTTGTCAGTGTTTTACATGCTGACCATAGCATGTAAAGAGCTAAACAGCGGGGATCCATGGTTTCTCTGGTCCCCGCTGTTGGAGTAAGTGGCAAGTTGTCATCCAACAGCCGAATACCGGCTTTCCCTGGCACGAGAGACCCATGCCTGGCTTCTGATGCAGCCGCAATCAAAATACGGCGCATCAGAATAAGGCCCCTGAACGGCCGCCATCAAAAGACATATGGGCGGTCATTAAAGGGCTAAATATGTGAAAATTTGAGCTGTAAACAAAATAGCCCATTTAAGCACAAACATCAACCATAATTATCACCAAAGGTGCCCTTTTTCCCACGCTGCGGTTTGTATAAGTGTTGCCTATACAACTTCTATGTCTACAGGCTGTTGTACAATGATTGATGGGTCACAGTGGGAATGATTCTATATACTTTTTAGAAATGTTGTGTTTGAGACATTTATATTCCAAGTTCTATATTTTGGGAAAGCAAGTGCCATCTGTTCCTCATTGAACTTATGATTAAAATATAAACCAATTCCATAGATTTCCATTTAAATCCAAGAAATTCTCTTCGTCCTTATTAAATTATTATTATGAATGCTAAATATTTGATGCCCCATAACCTGATCAGATGTTCATAATATCCAACATCCAGTAAAACAAAGTTATGTTATTCAAGAGAGTGAAAATCATTACTAAATCCTTTTTATTTGCATATGAAAGCACCAGATAGCATCCATTTACTGCCTGCAGATGTTATACTATGTGCCTCTTGGAGCAGCAGAGAACAGATTGAACTAAATACTATTAGTATTTTGGATATCTACAGCATATAAGGCTCTTTTCACATTTGTGCCAGAAACTCTATTCGGGGCCTCCAACGCAGATTCGGGAAGAAATGTCAGACAAAATAGTGTACAATGTTGTAAAACAAGCCCTTACATAGGCACATCGACAGAAATAACAGAGGTGGGACTCTGGCGAGAAAAGCATTCCGTTTTTTTTTTTTTTAAAGGTTCTTTTATTTTTTTGGAAATAATAATACATTAAAAAACTATATAAATGTGGTATCGCCAGAACTGCAAAATGTTGTTTTTGCTGCACCATAAAAGCAAAACTCAAAAAATAATGCCAAAATTCTGAGTTTTTCTATTTTATCCCGCTTGAATGATTGTATCAACGAATTGCCTGCCACCTGGTCCTTTCTGAGTAGACTGTTGGGACCAGTGAACATATGAGGGCACACACACAAGGCGACAGGGCTGAGGATGCCCTTGACAGAGCACCAGTACAAAGGATCATCTGATGAACCCGAGCAGCTCCAACTGTTTTGTGGTACCCCATCCAGAGACAGGTGGTTCCATTGTTATAGGCCCATGTGTCTGTAGGAACCATTTCCAGGTGCTTGGCTGAAGGACATTTGGTCTCATAACGCCAATTATGTGTACTGACTTTGACACCCACCCACTGTCGCCTCTGTTTGTTGTATTCTTGTGAATGATGAAACTGGACTGCTACCTAGTGGAACTGGGTTGTCTTCAGTGACGAATCCAGGTTTAGTTTGGGCACTGATGACGATGTGTTTGTGTTTGGAGACCTTGGGTGAGCGCCTCAATCCTGCATTTACTGTGGAGCGGCACACTGCCCCATGCTGGTGTGATGGTCTGGAGGGCCATCGCATATTACAGTCAGTCAACCCTAGTGGTGGTACGAGGGATAATGACAGCTCAGCTATATGTTCAGGACATTCTGCAGCCACATGTGTTCCTCTCATGGCGGACTCCAAGAGGCATTTTCCAGCAGGATAATGCTCAGCTGCATAAAGCAAGGGTGTCACAGGAATGTCTCCCCAACATGGTCACACTTCTGTGGCAGCCTGGTCACCAGATTTATTGCCAATAAAACATGTATGAGACCATCTGAGATGCCAACTTCTACAGCCTAGGTGTTTGCACGATTTAAAGTCCCAACAGAATACCAGAGCCTCCATACCCGCCCGTATCAAATCTTGTATTTTAAGCTGGAGGCGGCCCATTAGGGTCCTACAGCTTCCATAGTTGCCCGTAAAACATCTTGTATCCAAGCTAGAGGGGGTACAACAGGGTACTAGAGCCTCCATGCCCGCCCATATCACATCTTGTATCCAAACTAGAGGCAGTACAACAGGATACTAGAGCCTCCATGCCCACCCGTATCAACAAAATGGCATAAGAACTTTGCCTTTACAGAAATGATCATCACCCTCTTCAATCCTTAGTGGGTCTTAGAATCTAAATTGTTTTTGGAGTGTGTGAATAAACCAGAATATCCGGAGGGAACAGAGGGAGAGCATACAATGTCCATGCAAATGTTGGTCTCGGTCGGATTTGGACCCAGATCCCCAACGCTGGCAGAGAACCACTATGCCGCTGCATCTATGAATATATGCATCCTAGAATGGTTGAAAGCTGTAATAACCTTTGATGCAAGATAATACATGATGTATTCATAGTCCCCACAACCACAATTGATTCATGTATTAATTTACAGTGAAGGCAACACAATGTAAGAAATCCAGTGCGGATATGAGGCATTAATCTAATTGTCTGCTCCATTGCTTTCCTCTTCATACTCCGGACAAACATAGTCAAGGCATTATTACATGCATACTAATGTTTTCATGAATTTTGGATCAGAATTCATTAGAATAGACTTAATACATCCGTACAGCTCGGGATTCTTTTCCACAGCTAATATATTTCCATAAGTTTTATATTTATGTCAAATCTTTTTGCTCAATTTCTTCTCCTTCCTTCGGGAGATCTTCTTTTTATTCTTTTTCCACCAAGATAAATTTTTCATTTCAACGTCCGACTAATTACGGAAGAAATAATGGTATTATGTTGTTATAAAAGCTCTTCTCGTTTATATTTTGTATAGACATGCGAGGGACAAGCAGGACTTTTCTTCATCGCAGTAGAATTATTATCTATACGCTCCTTGTCAAAATCTAGAAAAGGGCAAGCTTTATGTAATGAATAATTTGAAGTCATTATAGTATTTTCACACTGTGATATTTGTAAAATATGGAGTCCGGGGAATAAGAGAACTGCTAGAATGACTGATTGTGTGTATTATTGGCCAATAAAGCAGAAAAAAACTATAAAAAGAAGTTGTAAAAGGAATTTTAAAAAGGTAGTAAAATTATGCATCAATACATCAGTCTTTATGCAAAAGCTACGCTCAACGTTTCCTGAGTTAGCAAGCCCCTTTATTACTTTCGCGCAGGGAACAAGCACGGCTCCCTTTACAGACGTCACTGACAAGACTGACCAAGATGTAATAAATGTCCTAACGGGACCAAGCTAGACAAATATAATTCGACCAAAATATAGGGAACACAAAAGAAAGCAAATAATAGTAACAGAAATAGGGGATAGGAACACTAATCCTAACCAACTTTGGCAGACCTTGCCTAAAAGCAAGGTGATGGTGCTGATAAGAATGGACACACATCAGGAACTCAGGGGGTCTAGTCTGTCTCTAGATGGGAAAAGGGTTAGAGGTTTAATGCACAAGAAATGAGCATTGTGTATAAGGCCATATAAACAGTCACAAGGACTTAGCTGACAGGAGTCCACTGCTTCACCAAACACCCCAGGCAGGAAAATAACCAGCGCCCATGTAGAGGCAGGTCCAGAATAGATACACTTCCTTTATGGTTGATTGGCTGGCTAGGGGAAACATCTCCCGATTGGCCAATCAGTCCCTACTAGAGATTAGTGAGTATACTCATTAAGGGACAATACTCGAGCGAGTATCATCCTTTTCGAGTACCTGCCTGCTCGTCAGAAAAGATTCGGGTGCTGGTGAGAGGCGGGGGCGGCGGGGGAAACGGGGGAAGATCTCTCCCCCCTGCTTACTCCCGCAACCCACCGCTCACCCCCGCCGGCACCCGAATCTTTTTTGACGAGCAGGCAAGTACTCGAAAAGGACGATACTCGCTCGAGTATTGTCCTTTAATGAGTATGCTCGCTCGTCTTTAGTCCCTACACCACAGAAGATATGGTAGCAGGGAAGTGAAGAAAGAAGCTTTTAACACTGAGGGATTCCCAACAGACAACTCCTAAGGAAACATCTGTAGTAGCAAGAAGCACTGAGAGATTCCTGACAGACGACTCCTAAGGGTACTTCTTCAGTGACAGGAAAGGAATTCAGTAGCGCCGATTGACAAGGGCATGCAAGGTGTGATCACATAGGCCAGGGCTAACGTCATGACGCCACCCCAGCATCAGTTCTTGATTGCAGCGCACACCCTTCAGAAACTCTAGAATAGGAATTGTAAAATATATTTGCCTTAAAAAGAGACTTTTCACTACTTAGGCCTGTGTCAAATTTTGATTTCAAGGGATTCATTCACATAAGCATATTTTGCTTCACTCCTTTGAGTGGGGTATGGCTTTTGCTGCAGGATCACCAAGCCATTACACACACAGATAGTCCTGGTAAGGTGGCTGCTGATGCTCCGCTCTGCCGAGGTGCAGTACCGAAGGTCTGAACAGGAGCGTAGTAGAGGAACAGGCTGTAATCAGGGCCGCTGGCACAGGTGCAGTACTAAGGTCCAAGCTGGAGATCAGGGCAGGCAGCAGGCAATAATGAGCAGCAAGCAATAAAGGCCAGAGTACAGAGCCGAGGTCAGGGAGCCCAGAAGTCAGAATAGTCAAAGTCAGGCAAGGGTCAGAACTAGAGATGAGCGAGCATACTCGGAAAAGCACTACTCGCTCGAGTAATGTGCTTTATCTGAGTATCGCTGTGCTCGGGTCTGAAGATTCGGGTGCCGCTGCGGCTGACAGGTGAGTCGCAGCGGGGAGCAGGGGAGAGCGGGCGGGAGAGAGGGAGAGAGAGATCTTACCTCCGTTCCTCCCCGCTCTCCCCTGCAGCTGCCCGCTCCGTGCCGCCACCCGAATCTTCAGACCCGAGCACAGCGATACTCGAATAAAGCAAATTACTCGAGCGAGTAGTGCTTTTCCGAGTACGCTCGCTCATCTCTAGTCAGAACCATAACAAACGCAGCCAAGGGCTTTGTCAAAGTTGGCAGTAGGATACCAACTGCTTAGGCCTCCACCCTAGGGTGGGGATGCCTAGTATAGGAAGTGTAGGAATAGGTTTGGAGACGGACAAGTTGTGGGAGTTTCCTTTTCTTTTCTGGTAACTTCCATTCCCAATATATAGTGGGTAGTTGGCACCCTTATCTTCTCTTCCACCATGCCTCTGTCCTAGAAATGTCCTTATCTCCCCTCCCCCTCTTTTTTAAGGCCTTAGAGTGCTGTTTTAAATAATTTTACATGTTTTATTTGCTGCTTTTTTCTATTTCTTTTAGTCCTATGTCTGTTGATTCATCACTCAAGTCACATTGGTGGTCAAACTGAGAAAAAAATGGAGTAGATGTTGAAGGTAGACTTTCCCGTTGGCAGTCCAGTAGTTGGCATAATGCCTCGATCTCCCAGTGATAAGCGCCTTTAAAGTTTATGCAATTTTATCAAATAAATCTGTGGCTTACCGTCACACACAAAAAAAGAATTTCCAGTTATCCGTGTCTGCTATTTTATATTGGATGGGATTTTATGGATAATGTTCTTGGGGTCCCTACAGTTGCAATGAAATCACAAATGTCAGTAGTTAAATACTGTAACCTATTAAAAATACACAATATTCAATTTTCTATGTCTAGAATATACATTACGTGAATGTATGTTTTTAATACAAAGCGGCTTTGACTTTAAATGAAAGTGTTCAGTTTTATCCAGCTACAGAATCTTGCAGGTTAGGGTCAATATTCTTATTATTAGACTCAAAATGTCTACGGAAAATACAGCTGATATTAAATTTGCTCGGTTTCATCAGTTCAGAAAGGGATATGAATGCATATTAGAGCCAACATACTGCTAAAAATAATCCAACACACATGTTGACCAAATCTATGACTGCAAACCATCTGTTAATGCAGGCAATTTATTTGTAATCTGATTTCTTGTGGCATGTCTGTAAGATATGTATTTCCTGGCAATGGGTAACAATCATAGAGACCGGCAAAGGGGAGAGGAAGTAGCGGCAAGGACTATTTTATAGAAATTGAATACCATGCTATTGTCTCCTTACTTGCCATTTTGAGACAGTTTTGTTGTAATTTGAGTCCAAATAATACAGCCATCATGCCAAGATAATACTGTCCTATGATGATTATTATCCGTCCAGTTAAGGACGACTTTCAGTCACTTTATGGATCATCGTTCTCCATGCTTTCCAATCCTTTCAGTTCTTTCATGAGCATGTTTGTATCCACCTTGCTTGCGTCCCGCCAGGGTGTTCTTTGACGTCCTCTTCTTCGTGACCCACTAACTGGTAATTTTTCCCTCTAGTGATATTTTTGGTTTGATATGCTCTAGAACCATCTTGTTGGTGACCATTGACGTCCATGGTATATGCAGCTTTCTTCTCCAGCACCGTAGTTCAAGAACATAAATTTTCTTTCTAGCTGCCTTCCTGAATGCCCAACTTTCTGTCAACTTTTACTGTCGAATAGAGTATCTTGGCCAAGTAATTTGGAGTATCCAAATAATGCTACAATTAAGAAATAGTCTTGAGTACAGGATTGACAAACGATACTGTATATTAAAAGGTTTTCTAGGGAATTACTATTGATGACCTAACATCAGGATAGGTCATCAATACTTGATCAGCCGGGGTCCATCACTTAGGACCCTGACCAAACAGCTGATCGGGCACATGCTGTCAGCGCTGCAAATACACAGAGGTCAGAGTCGAAGCCTCCGCACTGACCTCTGTGTCGTGGCTGGCGTTTGTAACTCAGGCTCGGCTCCCTTTGATTTCAATGAGAGCTGTGCATGCAGTTACAAGCGCCAGCAACTACACAGAGGACGGCGCAGAGGCTTCGACAACGACCTCTGTATAATTGCTGCACTGACAGCATGCGCCCACTCAGCTGATCGGTCAGGGTCCCAAGCGACGAACCCTGGCCGATCAACTATTGATAACCTATTCTGATGATAGGTCATCAATAGTATTTCCCTGGAAAACCCCTTAGATTATAAGAGAACCTTATTATAGATTAGAGGGTTGCAAATTTGTTCAAAGAGGACTTGCTATGTCTTCGGGTCAGCAGGATTGGCGGCATAGCTTTTCTCTTTTCTCCCAAATGATTTTCTGTACCAAGTCCGGTTAGGTTTGGTTCCCAGTGCTTTGAATCTGTCAAGTGGGTGTTCTCCACTGCTCATTGTCCATCAAATCCAACATCTTCTATTGTTGGTGGAGTCCATCCAGACAGATTCAAAGGGCCAGGAGCCTAATCTAACTGGAGTTTATAGAGGGAATGGTAAGAATTAGGGACAAAAAGATAAGCTGCAATAGAGCCAGCAGGGCCACAGATGTGACTCTATGCAGCCAGCCACATTGCTCTTGAGGACATGACAGCTCCTCTTTAAGAGAATGCTATAGAAGACTTTACGCTTCTTATAATGATAAAGTTTACCACTAGTTTGTTGATTCATAAGAGAAAAAGGATCACATTTTGGAAATGTTTTTTAGTTAAAAGAAGCAGAATCTACTCTTGTGGAATATGTTTATAGAAGGGCATGTATGTATCCCATCCATAGATGTAAGGAGCCAGGAAATCAACTCTAGAAACTACAATGATCTCTTTAGGAGAAATTTGAACCTGCAAGGTTGTTTACATATTAGATTGACCCATAAGCCAATGTAAAACCATAGCATTAAGATGGTCATACATATTAGAAGAATGTCGGCCACACCTACTTATTTCGGCAGGACTGGTCAACCATCTAATGTACGTAGAGGTATCCCAACTCTGCCCTGATGGGGGAAAGAATTGCCAGGCATGTTAAATTTGAATATTCCTCTTCTTTGTACAAAAAGGAGATAAGTGGCCTCCTGAGGTATCTGTCAGTGGCTTACTCCCTTTTACAGTATATATTTAGAACACACGGACACTTGACTCAGTCTGTATATGGTGGTGTTGGAAGAAATACACTAGTTGTCTGCTGAACGAGCACTAAGTCAACAGCTCTCTAAGATATAGGGCCACAAGGTTGCTCACAATTCAAAGCTTTGTTTAATCCAAGTAAGTAGAGTATGTGTAGCTGATTTATGTGTTATGCTCTTAGTCGAGAGAATATTGTATATCAAGTAGGTATTAGAAAGGCAATCTGGTATGTCAAGCAGAGAAATTACTCATTCTTGAAAATATCATTCTTTTCTTAGCAATGCTGTTCTATTCTTAAGTGCATGGGTGTTGAAATTGGCATTATTCTTCTTTGCTCTGGCACTAATTTCAGGCCCAGCGAGTATAATATTCAAATGCGCAAAAACAAGATAAATTTCCTTGAATAAGCTAAGGTTGCCAGGAGCAACAGTTGCAATTACACGTCCCTTTAAACCTGCTTTTTTTGTTCTTTCAAGTCTCATTTTTCAATTATTCTATCAGCAGTCGAGTCTGGTCTGAGAGGTAACGCGCACAAAGGAAGAATGTAAATAGTGCGACAAGGCTTTCTATTTCATAAAATACTAATAATAGATAAGAAATGATATCGTTGCCTATTTAAAGGTCAATCCCACTGGCATTGGGGGTACAAAGGCTTAGAATAGACCATTAGTAATTTATGTAAATCGGTGAGATTTAGAATCTGTCGGAGATCTTGCTCAGGAGTGCTTCGGGGTGGTTTCACACCAGCATTGGGGATTCCACTTTCCTACTGCATTCGAGAAGCAGGGAAGGGGAATCTCCACGGCTGAACAGATCTGTCTCAGGACGGAACCGAACAGCACCGGACAGACCTCATTGACTGTCATGGGGTCCGTTTGGTTTCTGCCCAGCTGCACGGCTTTTGAACTGGAAGAGAAAGCACGGCATGAAGCTCTTTTTCTTCCAGTTTTCTAAGCCAAATCTGCGATGGAACCTTCGACAAGCGGTTCCAACATAGTTGTGAAACGGGCCTTTGTCTTACCCAAGAAACAGATCACATTTCTTAGGTATTTTTGAAATGGCCAATTTGTGGAAAATTATTGTTTTTTACAGAGAGGTGTGGTTTAATACCATTGCGCACATTTCAGAAGTTACTGGTTAGTTGTAAGCTAAGCCAATATTATAACAGTATTATATAGTCTAAATCAAAACGAAAAATGTTTAGTACCGTCTTAGCCAATAGAGCAAAGTGTGATTGCTCTCAGTAAGAGAAGCCAAGTAATCTTGTAGATATGATACCCGTTAATGGCTAACAAAAATACATGATGCTATAGCAAGCTTTTGAACCTACTCAGGGTTCTTCCTCAGGCATAATGGAACAGATCTAAAGATGTATTTATATAAAAACATATACACATGATCACATCGGAGGGCGTAAACCTGGTGTGCTTAATTTGCACATGAAACGAATTCCAGAACAGGATAAGAGGGCACAGACATGATGTGATTAATAGCACTTAGAAAAATACCACAAAGGGATGAGCATAACAGTAAATACTTAATTAGTCCTATGGCAAAGGAATGTTACAGTTTTATGGTCTCTAAATTGATGTTGGGGGGTCACCAGTCCAGTTTGTTACCCCTGCTCTGGGTTTCTCATATGTCATAATCTCCACTGACGTAAAAAGAAACCCTGAGATTCATTCCATTTTTGATGGTATCAAAGGTGGTCAAAATTTTGCAGTGGCCTAGCTTGGTGTTGCAGGTAAAATTCCAATTGCAGTGAATAGAAATTTTACAAATTATACTAAGCTGGGACACTGCAGTGGTGATGAAGCTGTTTGATCAGTGGGGATCCAGGGCAACAGACCACTGCTAATCTACTTTTGACGGCCTATCGTGTGAATAGGCCATCAATAGTTTGCAACTTGAAAACACGTTTAAAAACTATTTTACTAGCATTGTGTTCTAGTAGTCTTGTAGTTGAGGTATTATAGTCATATAAAAGGAGGCCCAGGATAAACAGAGTTTTACATTCCAACTGAAAATTATATAGAATAATGCGGTAACACCTGAAATTGTGTAAGAACACAAAAATGTAAAGTTAAACAGTAATATAATATGACTGTATTATATTTATTTTGTTAAAAGTAATTTTCATCTTATCGGCCCCCACACATTATAGAGTTAGTGTGCGGCTTGTCGGTTGCGACAGCATTGTGGCATGGTGGCCTTGGACGCAGGCTAAGACCTTGTTATGCAGGACAAGGGTTAATTCCCCAATGTGCACAGACTGCTGGTTGCTGTCTCTCTTTGCTGCATGGATGCATGTTGGATTAGTCATGCCTGGGAGAAGGTTGGAAGTGTGCTTCTCTAATTGTTGTGCTAGTCTTCAGGTGTGGAGTAGCTTTATATTCTCATCCCTCCTTGTGCTCAGTGCTGCTTATTCAGCTCCACAGAGGAGTATTGGAGTTTGGAGCTCTTCTGTGTTTGGTGTACTGCTACGTCCAGATAAGTTGCTGCGATTTACTTTTCAGTTTGTATTTCTGTTTTGCTTTGCTGTTCGGTTCATCTCTCCAGGGGTCTCTCTAGGGACAATCAGGGCCCAGGAAGAAGACTGTGGGGCTGCCTCTATCGAGGCGATTACTCTGCTTCTAGGCAGGGACCCTTCACCCCCTTGCTAGGTTAGGGCCAGGCTTCCTTCTTCCTGGAGTGGTGCTACTGTTCAGCAGTGTGGTGCACACTCTTCTGCAGTGGTTGCGAACGTCACCCTGCAACCGTGCTGAACGTTATGCTTGTGTGCCGCACGGACGTGACAGGTAGACTATGTAGTTGTTGGTTCCTTATCCTTTTTCTATTGGGTAGCACATAACTGTATGGAACACATCCCTGCAAACAAATGGTTGGAGAAATGGCCCAAAGGTCAAGTCAAGGCTTGTAAGGAGAAAATCAACATCTGGTCCTTCTATCCTGAGTGACAAGTTCCACCATCACAATGGGGGCCCAGTGTGACCTTCACTCTGAAGTCCCTTCTTCTGTGTATGATGCAGCCCCCTGCAGTATAAAATGAAAAATAAGTAATAATAATGAAATATTGGGCAGTAGAACATAAGCTTGATCTTCAGTGTGCGGTTAGTTAGACACCGCATATTGGATAGCTTCTTTACTTTCTTGACCTAAAATGTTGTCAATCGTCAGATTATTGCTAAGTGAAAATGTTAGATTATTGCTAAGTGAAAAATGTAATATGAAATGTTTGACCTAGAGGTCTCGTCTCGTTGCCTTGAAAGGATTTTTCTCTTTCCTGTTAAGGTATAATTGGTGGATGACTCCCCAGGAGTTCTAGTCTGGGATGCTTTGGATCAACATAACACATTTCAAATTAATAACAGATTGTTGGGTTATTGTCTTTCTCCAACTTCAATAAGGATGAAACTAAATAAGGTAAATCAAAGCACAACTCTAAGGCAGCCATGCAATTCTTTTTACTATTAAATGTTTTAAAGGTCTATGTGCAGGGTTGTTAGACAGCAAAGCCATGCTAACATTTATTTGAAGTTACAGGTTTTGGACGTAAATGGAGTCTTTTGCCAATACTCTTTCTATTAGACATTCCAGAAATGTGATTGTTAAAGGTCAAGCCCCACAAATTCATAAAACAGGGTAGGGTTGTTGATCCTGTTCTAGGTGAAGAAGTCACCACATACTGTGTGCATGGTTTTTGTCCATTGCAATAAGTAGGAGAATATGAAAAAAAACATAGAGTATAAAAATCTCGAAAATATTATTGGGTTCAGCCCCCTCGATGTCATCAAGCCAACAGTGATTAAAGAAAACAACCTATTGTTAAATTATGTTTTAGGTTACAATTACGTTCATGCAGGGCGCAAGTACGGCGACCCTTACGAACATCACTAACGCATCAAACCTTGACCTGATTAATGTCTGCAAATGGACCAACATATATATGAATTAGAATACTAGCATGTGGGAAACACCAATATAGGAGTAGGGATGCTCTCCCTAACCAACTTCAGATTGGTGGGCTCTGCCTAAAAGCAGAGTGATTGAACTGATAGGGATGGCCCCATATCTCAAACCAAGGGGACCTAGCTTGTCCCTGGTCCAGGATAGGGAAGGACATCTAGTAGATTATATATATATATATATAATATATCTAAGCAAAGGTGAACAAAGCCCACAGTAAAAATATAACCATAGGAGGAAAAAAGAACATTAACCCGTTTAGGAGCAAGCACTGTAAATTTACGGCGCCTGGTCCTAGGCTTAAAGCTTAGCTGTATGTAAAATTACAGCAGCACTTTAAGCCTCCTGCTCTGCAATCAATCAGAGGAAGGAACTGGTTATCAGCTGTTAGTGACAGCTGATAACCAGGAGAAGAGGGCAGGAGGGGTTTTTAACCTTTTCTGCCTTCTTCTTTCCAGAGTACACAGCGCTTAACGAGCACTGTGTACTCCAAAAGTGAAAGTAAAGTGTAACTTTCACTATGGGAGCCAGGGGTCACATGACCGCCGGGGTTCCTTGCTATAGCAGAGCTGGAGGGTCATACTAGACCCTGATTAGCTCTGCCAGTGATTAAGTTCACTACAGGGGTTGCTTTCCTCTGTAACTTGGGCTCCTATGGATGCCCCAGATACAGTGGGAAAGTGTCAAATTAAAAAAAAACAAAAAACATGTGAATGTCCCCCAGAGATCTTACATGATGTCATGGGAGTCATAGATAGTAAAAAACATAATTATATACATAAGTAAAACAAAATTCCAGAATAAAACAACAATATATACATAAGAAAGAAAATAACCCAAAACCGACGCCAACTTAAAGGCCTCATGTCCACTGGACAATTATAATTTAAAAAATCCAAGTAAATACCTGCGGATGTCCTTTTTCCCTGCCGCGCGAATCGCACGTGCGGGAAATCACCCGCAGCATGCTCCCTTTTCTGCGGGTCTCCTGCACGGATGGCTACCGCAGGCTTCCATAGAAGCTTATGGAAGCCGTCCGTAATTGCGGCACACCCGCAGATGATTTTTTTTTAAAAAGAGTGCACGGCGCATGCGTGCAGCACGCTTCTGGCGCCGAGCACATCCGGTGGGCCGAGGAAAGAAGATCTGGCTGCGACGGAGGGGAGATCTGCTGCGTCCGGACTGGTAAGAGAAATCAATTTTCAGGCCTCATGTCCACAGGAAAGGAGGGACCCGCTGTGGGATTCTGCATGGAGAATCCGCGCGGGTTGAATTTCCTAGTGGACATGAGGCCAAAACGTTGCTATAAGCGCCCTGTAATCCAAAACTATACATATTATATATCAAAACGTCTGAAACAAAATGAGGAACCCGTCCCCATACTTTATTTTAGTGTAAATATACTAATTTTAAAAAAATAATTAGAAATGTTAAAAAAATCATTTTTTTTAAAGTACGGAAAAAAAAGTTAGTGAAAAATATATTAAAAAATAGCCCTATATGTCATGGAAAAAAACACAGCAAAAATAATTGTTATAGGTAAAGGAAAAAAATAGAACAGTAAAACCACTACATGCGTAAAATCCCTAAAAAGTGTCTGGTCTTTAAGGTACAAAACAGCCTGGTCCTTAAGGGGTTAAACAGTGAAGGATTCCCAACAAACAATTCCTAAGGGAACTTCTGCAGTGGCAGGAAAGAGGTACTCATCAGCGCCAAACACCAAATGACAGGGACATGCACTGATGGCACAATCACATGACCGATGTTATGCAGCCACCCCGGCTCCACATCCTAATTGTGGCCAGTGCACCGCAATACTTACATACTTTAGAAATAATAGTTTGGATACACACAACATTTTGTGGAATTTTTCTTAGCATTTTTGTTGCGGTCTTCAACAGCATTTTTTTAGGTCAAAAATGCTGCAGCCAGATAATATTTTAAGGTCTATAGTAGAGAATCGTAAAGACTACATACTGTTCAAAGCATTTTGGGATGTAGTGTTTTGGGGGCCAGTGATGTTTCATTCAAAATAGGTATGGCGTTTTTTCCATAGGCTTCTCTATTGAGCATCAAAAACTGATGAAAAAACACATGTTCCAAATGCCCAAAGTAGAATCCAACACGTCAATAGATTCTGTTGAAAGTTCTCAGCTTCATTGGAAATTAAAGAGCAGATAAAACTTTATCCAATGACTGGCTTGGTGGCTATGATCACAGGGAAACAGAGATGGTATATAACGCCGACCCCGGCCACCAATCAGAGAGTGCATACAGTTTAGTTCTTACATAAAAACAAATAAAAAAATTCTAATTTAAAAACAGCAAATAAATCATTTTTTTGTATTGATATATTCAGTTATGCCTGTGGTTTAGTCACACATATCTCATATAAAACATAAATAACCAAAACACAGAGAATTATGAGGTGCCCACTGCCACTAACAGGGCCCAAAACAACCTTACTTAACAGGTAAGTCAGCAGCTGCGACCCTCGATATGTGACACTTAAATACTAATCAGGCCACATTTTTTATTAGTAATCAATACAGAATTTCAAGTATCTTAAAAGGGTTCACTTATCTTTTCTTGCAATGGTATGAAATAGATAGATAAATATGAGATAGATAGATATGAGATAGATAGATATGAGATAGATAGATAGATAGATAGATAGATAGATAGATAGATAGATATGAGATAGATAGATAGATAGATAGATAGGAGAAAGATAGATAGATATGAGATAGATAGATATGAGATAGATAGATATGCGATAGATAGATAGATAGATAGATAGATAGATAGATAGATAGATGATAGATAGATGATAGATAGATAGACAGATAGATAGATATGAGATAGATAGATAGATATGAGATAGATAGATAGATAGATAGGAGAGAGATAGATAGATGTGAGATAGATAGATATGAGATAGATAGATATGATATAGAGAGATATGAGATAGATGGATGGATAGATAGATAGATAGATAGATAGATAGATAGATAGGTAGGAGATAGATATGAGATAGAGAGATATGAGATAGATAGATAGATGTGAAATAGATAGATAGATATGCGATAGATAGATAGATAGATAGATACATGTGAGATAGATAGATAGATTTGAGATAGATAGATTTGAGATAGATAGATAAATAGATAGATATGAGATAGATAGATAGATAGATACACAGATAGATAGATATAGATGGATAGATAGATATGAGATAGATATGGGATAGATAGATAGATACACAGATAGATAGATATAGATGGATAGATAGATAGATATGAGATAGATAGATAGATAGATATGGGATAGATAGATAGATAGATAGATAGATAGATAGATAGATAGATAGATAGTAGATATGTATTAGATAGATAGATAGATATGCGATAGATAGATATAAGATAAATAGATATGTTATAGATAGATGGATGGATAGATAGATAGATATGCGATAGATAGATAGATATGCAATAGATATGCGATAGATATGCGATAGATAGATAGATATGCGATAGATATGCTATAGATATGCAATAGATATGCGATAGATATGCTATAGATAGATAGATATGCGATAGATAGATAGATACATGTGAGATAGATAGGTAGATTTGAGATAGATAGATTTGAGATAGATAGATAAATAGATAGATATGAGATAGATAGATAGATATGCGATAGATAGATAGATAAATAGATAAATATGAGATAGATAGATAGATACACAGATAGATAGATATAGATAGATAGATCGATAGATATGAGATAGATAGATAGATAGATAGATATGAGATAGATATGGGATAGATAGATAGATACACAGATAGATAGATATAGATGGATAGATAGATAGATAGATAGATAGATATGAGATAGATAGATAGATAGATAGATATGGGATAGATAGATAGATACACAGATAGATAGATATAGATGAATAGATAGATAGATATGTATGCGATAGATAGATAGATATAAGATAGATAGATATGTGATAGATAGATGGATGGATAGATAGATATGCGATAGATAGATAGATATGCGATAGATATGCGATAGATAGATAGATAGATAGATAGATAGATAGATAGATATGGGATAGATAGATATAGATGGATAGATAGATATGTATTAGATAGATAGATAGATATAAGATAGATAGATATGTGATAGATAGATGGATAGATAGATAGATATAAGATAGATAGATATGTGATAGATGGATAGATAGATATGCGATAGATAGATAGATATGCGATAGATATGCGATAGATAGATAGATAGATATGCGATAGATAGATAGATAGATAGATAGATAGATATGAGATAGATATCAGATAGATAGATTTACATATAATGGACTATTCTGAACCATCAGGTCACAATTGGGAATTGTACTGTAGTTAGAGAATATTAGGTTCTTTTCTGGTACAATTATTGAAACGGGATTTTGTCACGTTTACGTCTGGGCCTAATTATGAGTTTCACTGCTCTTCCTACAGAGTTCTACAAATGCAAAATCTACTTCTTAAATTTGATATAATTTATTACAGCAATTTCTGCTGATAAATTTTGTACAGAGCTGATCTTTTGAATCTAATACAAAAATACATTGGACTTTAGTAATGAGGATTTATTCATCACGTAGCCAGGCTGGATCATTAGGAAGGAGAAGCATCAGAGGTGCAGAACGTGTGCTTTTGATGTTTGGCATCACTCCAGCTCCCAGGAAGCATCGGAATCAACTGTAACTAAAGTTTTGTTGCTATATAAAAAGGATGTTCTACAAAATCTTCCCATTGTACGGTAGGGGAAGAACGCTGCTTTTTCTCTAATGAGTAGTGGAGGAATGGATGGATACTTTTTCTGCCAGGCAAAATACCGCATTCTGACTTACTTTAAGAAGTTTTGAACTTTTAAAGTATATATCGTCTATCAGAAAGAACACTTGAAAATCAATATTCCCTATATAAAAGTAGAATTTTCTACATTGACCCATCGTTATTTATGTGTTATGTCTTTTCTTCATACTTGTACTTTAGATTCTGGTATCATTTCCTTTTCTTCTTTACCTTGGTTGAGTTAGGAGTGATCATCATGGGGATAGGATTAGAGTAGAGCGAACGTACTCTGCCGAGCTTGATGCTCGTTCGAGTAATAGCGTACTCGATGGTGCTAGTTACTCGAATGAGCATCACGCCGTGTTTGACCCCGTCCCAGTTTTTGGCTCCTCCCCGCTGTGACGTGACTGTTTTGGCCCCTCCCCGCCGCGACGCAGCGCGCGTCATTGGCAAATTATTTGTCTGGCAGGCAGGGGAGAAAGAAAGAGAGAGAGAGACGAACCTAGAAAAAAAAAAAAAAAAAAAGCTCGACAGCTGGCGTCCTACATACAAAAATGCTCGAGTCTCCTATTGTAGTCAATGGGGTTCGTTACTCGAGTAGAGCTCTCAAATTTTACGAAAAACTCGACTCGAATAACGCGGACCCGAGCATTTGGGTGCTCGCTCATCTCTAGATAGGATTTTTACTTAAACAGTACAGGACACGCAAGTAATACTGCTATGATAACATAATTTTCTTTTGGTTCCTCATGGGTTGTTTACAAGGTTATGGAGTTGGTAAGCCAATCTTCAAACTCCGACTCCTCTATTTTTTCACACTCAGTCTTCAGCTCCAACTCCGACCACTTTTATTTTGAAGCTGGATTTGGAATTGATACATTCTTTTGACTCTACCCAAAACTCACTACAACTCTAACAGATTTCATTGACTTGAAGGGGTTATCGACCTGAGCAGCATTTTCGGAATCAGACAACTGGTTAGAAGGATCAGACATGGTGATGGTCCTCGAACAGTAATTTTATTGCAACTCACAGAAACTTACCTCTGGCCACCAGATGGATGGGACAGGTTCCACACACCATGGATCAGTGGCAGAGACAGGATGGATAGTCCAGAAGACAGGGTCACTTAGCTTGGATATCAACCATAGAGACACAGTCACAGGCCTGTAGGGCTTCTTTTCACCAATGAGGACGTAATCCATACTAGAAACTAGAAAGAAAACTCAGCTTGCTTCTCCTTGCTTCTGACCAGACATGACCTCTTTCAGATACTTGCTTATGTTTTCTTCACTGGCCAAGCCATTCGGTCACCTGACCAACTCCATTCAATAGCCTCCATTCAATAGAAACGTAAACAACATTACAACAATATATACATAGAAAACTGACAATACTCAATACAGCCACAAAGTGGCATCCATTCCTCATTAATACTTCTTAATGGGGCAATTTACAATATGCTCTATAGTGAAGTGCTACCCCTCTACAACTCCACAAATTTGACCCCAACTCCACAGTCCTGGATGTCGAACGACAACCATTAATGATATATACCTAGCAATAAATGGCACTTTATCATTTCTGCTGATTTGTAGAATAACGTGACAGCTGTGCTAAAAAAGCACCAAGACACTTGGTCTAATGACAGCTTTTTTGAGGAGTCTGTTATATGGTAACCAATATTCAACCTTTCCAGCACCCGAAAATATAGCAGTCGATTGGAGCCAACACAAGCCACTTTGTTACACCAGGTGACAGGGGTGACAGTTGTCAGGTCGTCGCCATTATAACTTGATGACATATAAAGCCAATATCTATCCTGACACAACCCCTGCAAAAACGGAAAATTCTGCATTTTTACAATTCAAGTAATCAAATTATTTAGGTAGCAGGGACCCCCAGCCTGCATTTTCATGGCACACAGTTGCTCAGCAAGAAGTAGTGTCATAGTCCAGCTTATCAGTATTAATGCTCTGTGTATTACAAAAATCAGCCAATGGAATACTTAAATGGGTATGCCAGATCTCTTTACCTTTTCTATTGATAACTGACAGGTCATTAATAGAGGATCAGCAGGGACCCACTGCTCAGATCCCCACCAATCAGATAATTTCTGTGGCGACTGTCACTGCGGTCAGGAAGCCAAAAACACTGACCATAGCACAGTGGCCAGGGTCAGTACTGCAGCGCAGCTGTCATTGAATTTAGTGGCAGTGCCCAGAGTATACTAAATGGTCAAGGGCAGGCACTGACTGAGGTCAATGGTAGTGTTAAATGAACCAAACCGGTAGAACTCTGTTTTGGGTCAAACTACCTGAAAAAAAGATTCTACTGGTTTGGTTCACTCAAAAGTAGTCCTGTATATTGGTGTATAACACTGTCTAAGAGCTATAAAAGTCCTGTATAACACTCTCAGAGAGTTATACAGGTCTTTCATTGCTCTTAGACAGTGTTATATACCAGTTTTAGGGGTTTTGGACTGAACCAAACTTTTTGCAGATCGTTGAAGCAGCAAATCTGAATGCTTCAAAAGTTTGCTCATCGCTAGTCGATGGTTTCCAAATGCTGTAACTGTAAGGGCCCAATGGTATCTGCACCGGACACTGACCATCAAGGGTTATATGCCAAATATTTCAACTGTTGCAAAGGAGGTATATACAGTAACATTACTATGAACCAAAGGTTTATGTAAAGGGGTTGTCTGAGTTCTTTTTTTTTCAAAAAGTAGGAAATGTTATCAAATAAAAAAAGAGGTTATTCTCACCAGTTTGAACCCCCATTGCTTCAGCAGCATTGGTATGGTCCTCTATGCCAGTATTTCTTTACATGACTGTATCAGTGATATTCCTGTATACCCACATGGCTACTACAACCAATCACTGGTCTCAGTAGTCTTGGTCTGTACACATCTTTTTCAGCAATTTGAGCAAGAGCAGCTCTTCCATGAGATTGGGTCTGGTGGGCTGGTCTTCACTCCCCATTCACATCAATGAGTTTTGGGTGCACATGACCCTATTGCCAATCCAGCAGTTTTCCTTTGGTAGATATAAACCACTGCATACTGCAAACATCCAACTAGAACTTTATTTTTTTGGAGACTCAGTTGTCTAGCCTTTACAAATTAGCTCTTTGTACAGTTGCTCAGATCTTTGCTCTTGTCATTTTCCTGCTTTCAAGACATCAACTTCAAGAACTAATTGTTCACTTGTTGCCTAATACATTCCACCCCTTAACAAGTGCAGGAGGGGAGAACGGGAGTGTATTATTGTACCTTGTCACCACCGGAAGGTAGGGGTGGTGACAAGGTACAAGCTGTCAAACAATTTAGTAATGCCCCCAGCTTCTGATTGGCTGGGGAGTGTTACTAAATTCAGACAGGGCAGGAGGACAGCGGTGGAGCAAACTGGGTACTCATTTTACCAACCTCGGAAGGATGGAAGGCTACCTGAACCATGCAGGGGATGAACTTGTAACCTTCAGGTCGTAAATGAAAGCTTAGGTCTTCATTTAACACGCTGCGCCGCACAAGGCTCATTTACATGCTTGTTTAACATCTATGTTTTACATATTGTTATTTTTTGTAGTCTTCCAACTTGGGAAAGTCAGGGTTGCCCCAGGTTCCAGACATGGGGTTGCTCTGCTTTTAGGTTGTATCTCATCACATTAGTAGTTTAGGGTCATATTCTTCCCATTCCCCCACTTTTTGGTTTCATTCTACATATTTTGGTCTTCCTGTTCTGGTATATTGATTGTATATCCATCCTTTTAGGTTTATAAATTACGTCTTATCTGGGCAAGGTGTTTTGTTTCCAGCTCATACGTAACAGCAAGCATCTCTATTGTCCAGTGGTGGGCCTGCATAGTAGGACCAGCATACATTATATATTAGAATTTTGCATAACTTTATTTTACAACTATTTGCATTTGTTTACAGATATAGCAGCTGTCAAACACATTTTCAGATGCACTATGCTAATAAGGTAGCGCCCTGGGCCTCTATGGCATTCACATAGAGTGGCCGGTCTAATACTATGTGTATACTATGTAAATAGCATAAACACCCTATTTTAATGACCTAGCATGCCACAAATGTTCGTTTGCCTTTGTAACATCTGTTCATCAAATCTGAAGAAAGATTTGCAGCTTTACAATACCCTAACAAAAGACTCAAAAGTAGTATTTATTCCCATATGTTAATACTTACTGGGGCTCCTTTGGCCCTAATGACATCAGATACTCTCCGTGGCATACTTTTTACTAATGTCTAATACACTTCAACAGGTATTTCCGTCCATTCATTGTACAAATGTCAAGTGAGTCCTATTAAAGAAGATGGACGGTAATCATATTTCCTGACCTGACATTCTAGTTCATCTCAAAGATGTTCAGTAGGGTTCACATTAGGATTTTGTGCAGCCAGTCCAATTATGGAACATTCATATCTTCAAACCAATGTAAAACAGCGTTGGATGTGTGACAAGGTGCGTCGTCTTGGAAGTATGGCCGACCCTTCCTAGAGTATTACCACATTGTCAGCAGCACATTATTGCCTAGAATGTCAAGGTCCACCTCCGTGTTCATGTTTCTTGCCACTACAACCAACGGACCAAGACCAAGCCATGTAAAGCATCCCCAGACCATAATAGAACCTCCGCCGTACTTACCTGTTGCCACAAAACAATCAGGCGAATGGCGTTCTCCAGGCGCCCTCCACACCCAGGTACCTCCATCTGATCTGAAGATGGAGTAACATGATTCATCACTCCATAGGACGTTTTTCCACTACTCAACTGTCCAATAGCAAAGCACCTTCCACCATTGTAGATGGGCCGCTGCATTGCACTTCGTGACGGACGCCTTGTGTGCAACGGCATAACCCGTATATCAAAATACCTGCAGTTCCTATTACAAACTATGGCTGACACCTCCAAGGGTCTCTATCTCATGTAGAATGGTTTAGGACAAGTGATATGCTAATAGAACACGATCCATTCTACCGATAGGGGAATCCAAATACTTTTGGTAGAGTAGTATATTTTGTATTTGTGGAAGATATAGTATTTATACGGTAATATGTTTTTCCTTTTACTGTATGTTTAGATTCAGTAATTGGATCTATGCAGAGATTCATTTTATAATGTACAGGGAGATAATAAAAAGATTAAGATGAAGAGGGAGTCGCACTGCGTTTACGATGATTGATTTCAGATAAGTACACCCTATAATCCAGTAGGCTAAAGTTAGTCTAGAAGATAATATATCATGTACCTGTGCGGCATCTACTTCCATGTACATCTACAACAACGGTACATTTTATTAGCTGCATTTTCCAGGAAAGGCAATGTACGGCTTGTGAGTATGTTGTAAATAGACTGATCTGCATCCAGCTCTGATACCTCACACCGAGAGTGGAAAGCCAACAAGTTCTGGGATAGCTACACTAACAAGATTATCCTGCCACAT
This sequence comes from Eleutherodactylus coqui, assembly GCF_035609145.1. NCBI lineage: Eukaryota > Metazoa > Chordata > Amphibia > Anura > Eleutherodactylidae > Eleutherodactylus > Eleutherodactylus coqui. The sequence goes on from NC_089847.1 coordinate 109,275,428, forward strand.
TCAAAGCAAAACATTTAAGCCATTTGTGTTATAATCCTCTTGAAATAATTGTATTTCTATAAAGAGGAATTGAATAGCGGCTGACAGCTGAGCCATCTTGATCTCAAAGTAGAATTGGGAGGTGGGGGGGTTATTAAAGGGGTTTTCTGGGACTAGAAAAAAAATCTAATGGGCATGCTACCCACTTCAATGGCCCTCTCCTTCCAGCACATCCCCCATGGTCCCTGACAATGTGGTCAAATGCTTCTGGTCATTCATTGTTCACTTATGTATATTTTCCATTTTTTCACGTAATCTCAGGCTAAAGTCTCAGACTAAGCTCAAACTTTACCGCAGGGGCCAGAAATTATGAATTTTACAGGTCAGAGTTCTTTTCTGATAACTCTCGGCGGTTTTAGTTTTTTTTGTTTAGATTTTATCCTAAAATAATTGCCAGAATTCTTTTAAATTTAGCTGAAGACTGATTGTTTACTCATCTACCACATTAATAAGTTAAAAAAAAAAAATGAAGCTTCTAATGACTTTGATATTCCCAAGGGCAAATCATCATTTTACAGGACAAGTTCTTAGACTGATGATGTTTAGCTTTTAAGTGTACTCAGCTAGATCTGTGTCTCCAAATGTCTTCTGATATCATAGACTGATCATTAAACTGGTCATTAAATCACTAGATGCTATCTCAGCAGTTTGAATTTTTTTATTTTACCAAATGTCATCTTTTGGACACATAAATACTAGAGATGAGCGAGTATACTCGCTAAGGCACATTACTAGTATTGCCATAGCCGAGTATCTGCCCGCTCGTCTCTAAAGATTCGGGGGCCGGCGCGGGTGACAGGTGAGTTGCGGGGGGGGGGGGGAGGGGGAGAGAGAGATCTCCCCTCCGTTCCTCCCCGTTCTCCCCCGCCGCTCCCCGCCCCCCGAATCTTTAGAGACGAGCGGGGAGATACTCGGCTAAGGCACTACTCGCTCGAGTAATGTGCCTTAGCGAGTATACTCGCTCATCTCTAATAAATACCCAAACAATGCTTTAATAGCATCCATAAATTTGGTTACCAGCAGTAATGACTATATAGTGTGGTAAGCAGGGGTGTGCCCATAGTGGGTGTAGTAGTAACAGATGATGCTCTGGCCCTTGTGCCTATAAGAGCCCCAAAGTCTTTCTGCACAAAAGAAGACACCAGTATTATTAATTACGCATGGTGTGAGGGTAGTCTTTTTGATTTTGTATTGAGGCCAAGTTTTACCTTTTGCAATAAACTATTGGCTTATCATAGATTGGTCAAATTCAATAAAGTAAAGGCGACTAATAAGAGATTCTGTTCATATTTGTATGTTGGATGGAAAAGGGGTTAAAATGTTCAATTGTGAAGGAAACTCCAGTGTAGATTGCACGTTGATCCATGTGACTGCTGCTCTATTAGATCTGACAGTGAAGTACATGGACATAAGGTTTTTTGGGGGTATGGTCATCTGATGGTTGACAAAGACCGGTGTCCTACTGGTCGAAACGTTGCATGCATATTATGGAAGAAGAAACAAAAGGACTAGTGGGTGACTTGGTGTAAACAGGTAGTTGTTCATCTTTGAATGATTACCTGTTCACAGTGGATGGAGGTGGTTGGCTGGAAGAGATCTCTGCCTCCATTCACTGAATGACTATTGTGAAAGCACAAGAGTGAAAGTGGTCCAGTGTAATAATACCCTTAGGAAAACTTAGGCTTCCCATACACATTACATAACTGTCTTCCGAAAGCTCATTGAGCCAACAACTCTCCCAACAGCCCATAGTGGACCAGCATGCATGTGTTCTGAAGGTACACAGGGGAGAAGGTTGCTGCCAGATACTTCTGGCAATGGCACATCTCCCAAGTACAAAAGAATTGGACATTTGAAATCTAACTGCCCTATACTTATCTCCCCCAACATCTGCCTTGAGGGGAGAGTCAGGAGGATTCCTTACACATTAAATGATTGTCCGATTTCACCGAAATTCATGAGTTTAGTTGTTCTATATCTAACGCATACGGCCAACTTTAAAGTCACCAAACATTGAGAATTTCCATGAAAGAGAAGACAAACATTGATTTTTTTGAGTCCCCCATTTAATAATATTATCATTGTTTTATTTAATATTTTTAAAGCGCCACTAATTCCAAGGTGCTGTACAAATGAAGAATAGGTTTAAACTATGTTGCACTACATATAAGCTGCAAATACTACTACATATATAACGGCATTACATATATAAACTAAATAACTAATGAATTGATAAAGAGGGAGGACCCTACCCGCAAGGGTTTACAGTGTACAGAGGAAGGGGAGGAGACAGTAGGTGAAGGGTAGAAGGTGCTCCACTTGTGGTGGCAGTGAGGTTACTGTAGGTTGTAGGTTGACAATTATGTGAAGAGCGTACTAAGGGAGAGGAGAAGGTCTTACAGGGACCTGTGGAGAGGTATCCAGCACTTAAGTCACAGATGGGAAATAATGAGGGCATGCACTAGCATGGACTTGTGGATCTGTTTCTAGTATAGAGCCATTGAAAGTGATTGATAGGCCTGCTGAAAGTATAGAATGAGGAGGGGGAAAAAGATGAGTTGAGTTTTTCCATCTTAGGTTTTAGGATGCTGAAAGAGGAGAAGGAGGATACAGCTGATAGATACTCTGGGATTCTAGATAGCAGAGAGGTAGTTATATAACTGATGAGTTGTCCAGCATGCGAAAAGTATGGTAGTTCATTGCCTGTCATCAGGCATTGCGTTGTAGTTCTCCAAGATATAGCACCTTGATGCTTCACTGTACAGATGACACCATGCCCCAATTGACAATTTAATAGCTGCGGTATTCAAAGCTGTCAAGTGTGAGGATATATTTCACAGCTGAGTATTCTGGTCTTCACGCCACTCTTGTACTGCATTAATTTTCATTCTATTGCTGGGACATAAAGGTACGAAGAGGTGAAAGCATACAGTCTGAGCCATAAATCCCGTTTCATAAACCTTCTATGAAAAAGTCGAGAGAAAGAGACCTATGATGCAGCCTTCAAAGACATGACCGCTATTCATGGATTATCTCTTTGTTCATTGAGCAAATATGTTGCCAGGTTTCTTTTTGTTTCATTTGTACAATCTATTAAGGCTTCTGAAATAACATTGCTAAGATTGCGATTGTGGTCTTAATGGAAAAAGCCCTTAGGTGGTCTTCTTGACAAGAGGCAGTAAGACCTAGTGTCACAGATTGGATTTGGCACAACATCTGCTCTTCTGCCAATACAATTTTGCGTTTCCAAGAAGTGAAAGAAGGGCAGTTGGTCAACAGTCCATCGATCCATTATGAAGCAACACTGTGAAAAACATTTGACCCAAATATCTCTTTCGATGAGTGTTATGTAATGAGATGTGACATGGGGATGACTGTACAGAGGAGGTTATATAATAACATTTAGATCAGAATGGTTTTATTGTAAATGCATTAGATACTTACTCGAAAATGAGATGTTCTGGTTAAGTAACAAATAAAGAAAATTTGATGTGCCTGCATTGTTTTATATAGAGGCGTATTTTATATTACTGTATATACTCGAGTATTAGCCGACCCGAGTATAAGCCGAGTCAATAAGTTTTGCCACAAAAAAAACTGGTAAAACCTATTGACTCGAGTATAAGCCTAGCTATACTCGAGTATATTCTAGGTAAAAAAAAAAATGCAATACTCACCTCCCAGTCGGTGTCTGTGTCCCTGGCACGATGGTCTCCCCGGCGGTGTGGCAAGCTGCTTGAGAATTCCCCCTGCTGTTATCGCCCTACTTGGCTTGGAATTCCCCCACCGTCAGCACCGTGTAAGTAAGCGCTGTGATTGGATCGAGCGCCAGCCAATCACAGCCAGCGCTCGAAAAACCAATCACAGCCATTCAGTGATGTCATCCACTGAATGGCTGTGAATGATCAAGCGTCGGTTGTGATTGGCTGGCAATCAATCCAATCACAGCGCTTACTTACACAGAGCTGATGGCGGGGAAATTCAAAGCCGAGCAGGAAGATGATAGCTGGGAGAATTCTCAAACAGCTTGCTGAACCGCCGGGGAGACCATCGCCCCGGGGACACAGACGCAGGCTCGGAGGTGAGTATTGTGGGATTTTTGTTGTTTTTTTTTTTTACCTCACTCGAGTATAAAAAAAATGTGCTGAAAAACTAGGTTTATACTCGAGTATATATGGTATTTTATTTTTTTCTTCACCCTCGCCCTCACATTACATAATCCTTTTACCGATGGCTGCTCCTATGCTCCATTGCAGCTTTACCGCCCTTTGGATCTCCATTCCCAGTCACGTTTGATTACCATGGCAATCAGACAGGTCTAATGACGTCATCTCTAACAGCACGTGTGAAGAGGAAATCACCCTCTAGACCTCACCAGAATTTCAGACCAATGACCCCTGTCTACTTGATTGAGTCTATTGATTTTACGATAGTTGCAAATGTTGAAAATCCAGTTACTATGGATTTAAAGAGGTGTTTCCATCTCAGCAAAACATGACTGAGATGGGAACACTACTGATTATGAGTTTGACCAGGATGACAGAAGCAGCCAATGTTGGTTGAGCTATGCTGTTTTCATAACTCCTGGAGAAGTCAATGGGAATTGCATAAATAGTATAGCACACTAAGCTGCAGCGTTTCTGAGTAGCTTGTTGTGCTATGCTCTTTGCGTAACTTCCATTAACTTTTATGAAGGTTACAAAAACAGGATAGTGCAGGACATCCAGCAGTTGCCCCTGCCTTGTCCTATGGATTTACTCCTGATACTACTCCTATCAAAACGTTCTCTTATTGACCTCATTTCAGCCTCCTAACCATGCCTTGAATAATATTTCTTCCCAATTTAGGTTGTCTTTCCAATATTGACCCTTGCCTATATAGTCCTAAGCATCAACTCTACCCAAGATGTCTAACTGACATCTACTGCAGCACTCAACCCACCAATTCGAGATTGCTGCTGGGTCCACCATCAAGAGATCCAAGTACATACCAAAAAGCAGTATACCCCACTAAACGTAAGGGAGCATAATGAGAGGCTTTCTGGTATTACAGCACTTATCAGTTGATAATTTCAAGCATATACAGATGTAGCAATCATTAACATGACTAACACATCATGATAACTTGATGTCTATTGACGTTGAACTACAGTATCATAGCATGTTACATATCAAGTTAACATTTGCTATATCTGTACATGACTACATAAAGTCAATTTGCAACGTATATTGGATTTTCAAACATATGCAAAGTCTTTTTTCTAGCCTTAAAGTATACACTATAACTTTTAATATATATTTCAAAATAACTAAATTTTGCTTCAAATCCCATGCAGAGCCTTAAAGGCGTTGTTCGATTGCTAGACAAACCTTTTTCAATAGGACCCTCTGTGGGAAAATAATAAATAGAGATATAATTACTCCTCCATGAATGCTGAGAACCAGCTTGCAACTCGCTGTGGTCCAGGTGATTCATGTGCCGATGATGTCACAGGAAATTACATGACTGCTGCAGCCAATGAGAGGCTGCAGTGTCACCACTCATTCTCTTGGTATCGACGCTCACATCCTGAGTGCCATGATGCCAGGAGTTCAAGATTGTGATGCTGCACCCTTTCATTGGCTGCAACAGTCATGTGATTACCTGTGACATCATCTGTCACAACAAATACTGGGACCACAGCGAGCTACAAATGGATCTCAGCATCCGCGGAGGGGTAAATATTTCTCTCTGTTTATTATTTTCATACAGAGGGTCTACGTATCTACGCCTATGCTCATCTGCAAATGCCCTTAACGCCTTTCTGTGAGAAGTGATGGCCCCTTTGTCAGAACAGTCTTCTCCACTGCGCGCATGCTCCCAATCTAAACACCCCAGCTGATGAAGGGACTTCCTTTGAAGAACACCGTGCATGTCACTATGCATCCACTAGTCTCCAGGTGCCATGTGCTGCTTTATCCAATGAACAGGTCTGCTGCATCTGCTACCAACTTTAACCGCTTAACGACTGCCGATACAACTTTTGACGGCGCTCACTAATGGGCTTTATTCTGCTGCACCGTCTTTTTATGAGCTTTCCGTGCCAAGGAGAGCAGGTGCTCAGATGTTGGATAACCTGCTCAAACAGCGAGGACCAGAGAAACATCTAAACCCCGCTGTTTAACCCTTTACATGCAGCGGTCAGTGACACTGCCTCCCTCACACATCGAATCCCCCCGATGTGATCATGGGGTCCCGACGGGTTGCTATGGCACCTGGAGGCTTGAATATGGCCTCCCGGTCTGCCAGCAACGATGGCCTAAAATTCAAAAAGTTAAATGCAACTATTCAAACAAGGGGGCAGCACTTCTCACAGAGTTTTGGACCTATTTGTGGAGTTTTAAAGCATCTTAAAGGGGTTATCCGGAATTAAGATATATTTAACATTTTTCGCATTGGTTATGTGTTTGGCAGGTAACTAGAAAATAAATTACTTTAATGTACTTTACTATTACTGTTTATGATCAGAGAACTCTAATCTTAATGGCGCATTTAAACATCACGACTCAGCTTGTATATACCCCCATCGTGCAGAACACAGCTCCAAACAATGGTCACACGGTATTGTCTCGGAGCTGCTACGGTAATAATAATAGTAATGTAGTACCATGTTCACTGGTTAAAGCGACCATGGGACAATGTCAATGTGAAGAAGTCCTTAATCCCAGACAATCCCTTTAACACAACAGGTCTTTAGTGTTGTGCATATGATAAATTAAAATATTATCCCTTTCAAAGGGTCCAACTTGAACATTTGCCATTCGTCATTGTCTCGGCCAACTATCCATTTTTGGCTGGCATGATTTGCCCTTGGCTCTGCTCATTATGTCATAGTATTTTGTTCATGCCAGTAATGAGGAAGTGTACACAAATAGGAAGCACTTGCTCAATTAAAGTGTGTAGAATGTGTTGGACGTGCTAAGAATATCATTGACGAATGTGACAGTTGTACCACCCAGCAATGAAGATCAGCCAACTTGTTAGATAGTCCGACAGCGTAAACAGAGGATGAGTAGTAAGAGGGTGCAGAGGTCTTATTATGTTTGTCACATTGTCCCTTGCTTGTTGTTTACGCATTTTCAAGGTCACGAATGACATTTCAGGTCTCTCTGTACTAAAAATGTTCAATATTGATCAGAAAAGTTAATAAAAAGCTGTATGGAGTCGTAATGCATCACCAACGGACGTTTGTGGAGCTTATATAGACCAAGCCAGAAAATAATGGGAACGCGTCTACTGGATATTAGGGAGATATTCTCCCATAGAAGAATGATTTCTGGTACCATGTAGAGGAACATGAAGTGCCTATGGCTTAAAAAGTTGCCCAGGGAGGCGGAAACAGTACCTGCGGGATTGGAACCTCCACTTCACATGGTATAGACCCTCTCTGTGCCGATCACATCACTGTAGGGAGCTGGCTGTTCCTCTCATTTCTATAAGTAAGTAAACCAGCTCCCTTCTCTGTCTCTGCATCGATCGGGCTGGCTTAATTAGTAAAGGGACACTGGAACATAGAAAGAAAGGGACATTAAGGGACATAGAACTTTTATGGCTGAGTCAAATTTTCAGGCCGGGAGCAGACTCCACAGGAGGACACCATTGGAACCAGGGAGTGGTGAGTATAAAAGATACATTCCCCGGCCCACCATCACCTCCCGAAACAGCACTATAACTTACTTTATGGCGCTGTTCTTTACTGACAGTGTCCCTTTAAGATGAGTGGAACAGCTAGCCTTCTGATGTGCCAGGAACACAGGGAGTCTATATTCCGTGACCCGGTGTTGGAACTGCATTGAAATTGGAGATTAAGGATTCTGCCTCCCTGGAGAACTCCTTTAATGATCATCTTATGAACTACATGGATACATTTTTTTTTCTTGATTTTGCACCTATTTTTTTATTTTACTATTATTATTTTGACTGTTGACTAAATATTTTATATTAGTAGATGATGCAGAATACAGTTTTTGGAGCAAAAACATATTTCCGAATGCAAACGGGTGCATGTAGTAATGTTATGCGGAAATTGGTGCATTTTGTGGTGCAAAATAAACTATATGAATACAGTGTTTTTTTCATGTTTTCGCCCGCATTATTGTGTTATAGTTAGAGTTGAGTGAACGTACTCTGCCGAGCGTGATGCTCGTTCGAGTATTAGCGTACTCAATGCTGTGTTTGACTCCACCCCAGTTTTTGGCCCCTCCCCACTGTGACGTGCCTGTTTTTGCCCCTCCCTGCCACGACGCAGTGGGCACGTCAACAGCAAACCTTTTGGCTTGCGGGGAGAGAGAGAGAGGGAGAGAGTGGGAGAGAGAGGGGGAGAGGGAAAAAGAGAGAGGGGGGTAGGGGGAGAGAGAGAGGGGGGAGAGGGGGAGAGGGAGGGAGAGGGAGAGAGGGGATGAGACACGATCCTCCCCCCCCAAAAAAAGCTCGGGACCCGGCGGCCCACATACAAAAATGCTTGAGTCTCCCATTGTAGTCAATGGGGTTCGTTACTCGAATAGAGATCTCGAATTTTACGAAAAACTCGACTCGAATAACGAGGACCCGAGCATTTGGGCGCTCGCTCATCTCTAGTTATAATCAGTAATTAGACGGCTGCCATTTTTAAAATTAATTTATTTTTTTATATCCGTTCCTAAAGCAGAATTTGTGGTGCAAAACATATTTCAAAATATAAACTGGCGCATTTTTTTGTTCACTAAGCACTGCTATGCGAAAATTGGCACATTTTTGGTGCAGCGTAAATTGTGCCAAATTTACAAATCCATGCACCACTTTTGTAAATTTGCCCCAATTTAAGGCTGTTGAGTTCTAAAAAGAATTGGCGCAATATATTCCAATATTAATAAATAAGGGCAATTAGGGCTATAATAATAATAATAATCTTTATTTGTATAGCGCCAACATATTCCGCAGCGCTTACATAGACAGGGGATACAGAAAGACAAAAGTACAAACATTACAGAACCACGGTTACAAAGTAATCAATTGATGGAAACAATAGGGGTGAGGGTCCTGCTCCAACGAGCTTACATACTACAGATAATGGGGTGATACAGAAGGTAAAGGGCAGGAGATGTGCACGGTATGGCGAGGTGGAGAGTGAGGGGTGATATACACATAGACAATGGTCAGACATTTAGCCATGTGATGGCAGAAACAGTATGACTGCAGGAGCGGTTTATGATGGCTAGCAGGGAGTGCAGTCACTAGGGCAGAGAGCATGTAATCAGGCGGAGTACAGAAGGGTTTGTTTAGGGAATGCGGTATGCCTCCCTGAAGAGGTGCGTTTTTAGAGCACGCCTGAAGTTCTGCGAGTCCTGGATTGCTCGGGTAGCCTTTGGTAGTGCGCTCCAGAGGACTGGTGCTGCTCTGGAGAAGTCTTGGAGGCGGGAATGAGAAGTTCGAATTAAAGGGGCGCTCAGTCTGGTTTCGTTAGCAGAGCAGAGAGCCCGGGTTGGGTGATGGATTGAGATGAGGGAGGCGATATAGGGGGGCGCTGCACTGTGGAGGGCTTTGTGGATGAAGGTAGCGAGTTTAAATTGAATTCTGTATAACAGGCAGCCAGTGCAGTGACCGGCACAGGGCAGAGGCGTCCGAGTAGCGGCTGGACAGGAGGATGAGCCTGGCTGCCGCATTCAAGATGGATTGGAGAGGGTAGAGTCTGGTGCAGGGGAGGCCGATCAGCAACGAGTTGCAATAATCGAGCCGAGAGTGGATGAGGGCAACAGTAAGCGTTTTTAGCGTGTCCACAGTGAGAAAAGAGCAGATTCTTGCGATGTTCTTGAGGTGCAGCTGACATGTTCGGGCCAGAGATTGGATATAGGGAGTAAAAGAGAGATCAGAGTCGAATATGACCCCAAGGCAGCGGGCGTGTTGTCTAGAAGTTATGGTGGCGCCACCCACTGAGATGAAGATGTCCGGATGAGGTCGGTTAGTGGAGGGTGGAAATACCAGTGTCAGTTTTAGAGAAGTTTAGTTTTAGGTAGAGAGAGGACATGGTGTTAGAGACAGCGGACAGACAGTCGGTGATGTTTTGGAGGAAAGGTGCAGAGATGTCACAGGAAGAGGTCTATAGCTGGGTGTCGTCAGCATAGAGGTGGTACTGGAGGCCAAATCTCCTGATGATACTAATCAAAATACAACAGTTTTCTAGTGCAAAGTACGCCCTGCTTGCACCACATTTATCATATGTTTTTAGACACAGTTGTCTATAAAGGAGAGTGGCCAAAATTGCACCAAAAATTGTGCCGAATTGCCCCATTTTTTTGGCACAAACTAAGCCAACTAATGGGTGGTCTAAACTTAGACTAGGCAGTCTTAAAATTAGACAGATTTATCATTCAGTGATAAATCAGTGCATTTTACGACTAGCCTAAATTCGCACTAACTTTTAGGCAGTACTAGTAAATAAGCCCCAGTGCGCTGGGAAAGCATCTGTTTTACATTGGTATAATGTTTGTCCTTTATGGACAGACACTATAAAAGCTGTATATGGCACACATAAAAGTTACATTTTTTTGCAATATGAGTCAATGCAAGAAGTATGAAACTCTATGCTTTTTTAAGTGCCGTATGATTCAGCCTTTTGTTAACGACATATTTTAGGAACAAACTATACCTCTGACAGAAGGAAAAAAAATAGCTGTGAACTGAGCCTGAGGCAAGCCGATATCTGAAATTGTAAATGAAATATAAATTACATTTCAAAGCTTTGGCTAATAAATGACCACTTGGGCAAACTATATTCGAAGAAGAGCCTTTAGAGCAGGGTGTCCAACCCGCGGCTCAGGGTGGTCCATATTCGCACATCATGCTACCCTAGACACTAACCCTAAACACAAACCCATTAGGGTATGTTCACATGTGGCAGACTCCGCGCAGCAGATTTCATCCTTTCAGTTGGAGGGGTGAAGTCTACTATGGATCCATGTCAAAATCCGTGTCAAAATCTGCCCCAATGGTGCAGAATTTGATGCAGATTTTGGTGCATATTTTCCTGCACTAATTCTGTTACATGTAAACATACCCTAAGGGCTCCTGCAAACTGGCGAGAGCGATATCGGGATGTGATTGACGCCTGATATCACTCTCTCAATCCTTCTTGAAGCCATGGATGTGAGGCGTTTCCGCAGGGAAACAGCAGGGCTGAAGGAATCTCCTGCTGTGGCTGTGGCACCACTGCAGAAGATAGTGACCTTCTCCCATTGCTTCCTATGGGGCCGGCGGCAGCAGCGCCACCCCTATTGAAATCAATGGCTGAGGATCGCAATCCTCTGCCACTGCTGTGACAGCAGTGGCAGGGGACTCTCTGTGATGAGGATTATCGGGGGATAATCCTCATCAAGGAGGATTAATCAATCCCCAAAATAATCAATAACTATAGAAGATTACAAATTAAAAAGAATACATCACCTTAGCAGCGCTGTCATCTTTGGCACATCTTCTTGCAGGTCCCGGAACTCTTCTTCTGCTTCTCTAATGGCCGGGGATTGAAAAATCCCCGCCTCCTGAAGCGCTGCCTCTGATTGGCTGAGTGCTGTGACCACTCAGGGGCAGTGCTTAGCGGTCATTCAGTGAGGAGAAAGGAGAGCCAAAGGAAGCCATGCTGGTCAAGTCTAAGCCATCAAGCCCCCTCATTGGTTCAGTGCTTAGTAGTCCTGCCTCCAGGTCATGCTGATCATGTGACATGCTGCTGGTCTGTAGGTGTTGGGACGTACTAAGTGGAGTAGTCGTGAGCCACCCAGTGCCGTTGTTAGCACCACCTCTTCCTGCTCCCTCTCTAATTCTTGCTCAGGTTGCAACTATGCCAGCATCCAGTGCCTGGCAGTAGTACTGTAAGCCTGTGGTAATGAGCCGGTAGCCCAGTGAAGACAATAGGTAACAGACTAGCCAGGTTAGCCACCCCAGCTACGTTCATTTAGAAGTTATCAGTTCAGTGCTGCCCACCTCTGTGTCTCAGATGGGTATTAATTGATTATTTGAACACTAAGGGTGCATTCATGAATTTTCACAAGTGTGTATTCTGCCTTTAAAATCTGCAGCAAAATCCATGGCTTTCTGCCACGTTTTTTGCAATGGATCCACACATGGATTTAGCCCTGTCAATGGGCAAAATCCACATGCAGAATTCCAATGCAATTTTGTTAGTGTTTGAGTATTTAACATGTGGCTCAAGACAATTCTTCTTCCAATGTGGCCCAGAGATGCCAAAAAGTTGGATACCCCTGCTCTAGACCATAAGCTGCTCACAGAGTGTCTTACTGCTGAAATCACTTGTTTTTCACAAAAATGATTGCTGGGATCAATTTTCCTGCAGCTCCACCACAGGACAAATGAAGTATTACATAGTGTCTGGTAAAATAAATGGACGTCCATGTAATGCACAAAAACATTGGATCCTCCAGAGTGAGAGATGTTCCTTGCAGCTGGTCTACGCTTTGTCTACTCAATGAACTTACCAAATGGGAAAAGTGTTTCAAAATTAATTTTTTATAAGCCATGCAACCCCTTAGAAGCCATAAAGATTTCATCGCATTCACTGTAGAAAGTAAATACATTAAACATATAGTCTAGACTGTTGACATGTCAAATAGTCTAGTGCATAGCAAAGAATAAATAAGAAGAGACTGAAAGACTTTAGTTGTGTTTTTAGCTTATGGCACAGTTTGGTGATATAATAGAAACTGTCACATCAAAGTCTAAAACACAGGACTGACAGTTGTCAGAGAAAGAAGGAAAAAGTGGCTTTGTTTCCGAATGTAACCAAGTAATGTCCAAAAATGGGAAATACAAAAACGTATTAAACCCCCCTCCCGACCCTATATTGATGCATTTCTATAACAGTGATTTAAATCATACAGCTGAAAGAAGTAAGTGAACCCTTTGAAATTACCTGGAATTCTACATTAATTACTAACAAAATGTGGTCTGGTTATAATCTAAGTCACAAATAGAGACATGCAAAGTCTGACTAATTGCACACCAACATTTGTACTGCTCATGTCTTTTCTTGAACACATTGACTAAACATCCACAGTGTATACTGAAAAAGTAAGTGAATCTCTGTGTCAATGACTTCTCTAAAAACAAACTGGAAAAAGGTGCTTCAATGAAGGAAATAAGACTGGAAGAGTGGGTTAAACAGATGCTTTGCCCATTAACTAAAGGCACACAAAACCTGGTTACTGACAAACCTCTTCCTCTTAGTAAATATTAGTTAGTATGAACTATGCCTTGACACAAACAACTTTAAATACATTTTAGAAGATGCTTTATAGAGGCACATGAAACTAGAAAAGGCTACAGAAGTATTGCTAAAGACTAGGTGTTCAACAATCTATGGTTAGACAGCTTATGGAGAAGATTCAGGACTGATGCTACGTAACTCGTTAGGAAAACTTTAAGAGCAAAGCAGGCAATCCTGAATTGTTTGCTCTCCGCTGTATCATGTATGAAGGTCTACTACCGTGTTTCCCTGAAAATAAGACACTGTCTTATATTAATGTTTGCCCCAAAAGAGGCACAGTGTCTTATATTCAGGAGGAGGGGGGGGGGTTTATACCCACCTGGCTCGCAGCGTATGGCTCCCTCGTGCTGGTCTCCACGGCATTGCACCAGGCTGCCGTGTGTTCTGTGCTGACACAGAACTCTGTTTCTGGTGACGGGGCTTTGGTCTCCAGCAAGCGAGTGCTGAAATTGGCCCACGAGTTCCGTTGCTCAGCCAATCAGAGCTGGCGATAAACCAATCACAGCCATTCAGTGATGTGCAGGGGCGTAACTATAGAGGATGCAGGGGATGCGGTTGCACCCGGGCCCAGGAGCCTAAGGAGGCCCATTAGGCCTCTCTTCTCCATATAGGGAGCCCAATACTATGAATAAAGCATTATAGTTGGGGGCCCCGTTCCCCGTTTTGCATTGGGGCCCAGGAGTTTCAAGTTACGCCTCTGGTGATGTGATTAACTGAATGGCTGTGAATGATCGAGCGCCGGCTCTGATTGGCTGGCGCTCAATCCAATTACAGCACTCACTTGCTGGAGGCAGGGAATTCAAAGCCCCATCACCAGAAAGAGAGCTGTCTGTCAGCGCAGAGCACACTGCAGCCTGCTGCAGCACCATGGGACCTGAGTGAGGGACTCAGATGCCGTAGGCTAGGTCAGTATTGATGTTTTTTTTTCAATTTGATCAGCTAGGGCTTATTTTCATGGGATGACTTATATTTCAAGCCCTCCCCCAAAATAGGAGTAGGGCTTATTATCGGGGTATGGCTTATTTTGGAGGAACACAGTAGCTCCTTTCCTGGTGGCATCCCTCATTTTTTAAATATATATATATATATATATAGTGCCTTAATGAGTCCCTTTAGTAAACATTATATGGCATCTTCATTGTGATTGCGTTATATAAAGCCATTGCTGTAGACATCTGGGGGAGCCCAAGATGTCAGCCAGTGTGGCCCACTGTTGAGATACAGGGCAACTTACTGCTATGTCAGTGTGAGTTGTAATCCTGTATGGTGGGATGCACTTATCCATTGGCTGGCTTCTATGGCATCGTTCACATTGCAGACTAGGTTCGTCTCCAGTCACTCCTCCCCAATCTGGGCTGGGTTGAGTGGGTGGCTGCATATTAGTCTGCACTGGACAATTAGCTCCTCCAATCTATAGTCTGGCTCACTGCATTTTATTAGGTTCTACGGCGATTGTGCCAACCTTAAGGCGATTCTGGCAGCCTTAAGGCGATTGTGGCAGCCTAATGGCGATTGTGCCTGCTCAGGTACTGCATTGTTGGCTCTTTTCCAGTGAATAGTATATGAAGCCAAATCAGCAGAAGATTAAATTTATTGAAAATACAACATACTAATTAGTAAATGATGAATCGTACATTTATTGCTCATAAAGAGTAAATTATATTTTGGCTAATTGCAATGAACAAATAACTATAATTCAGAACTGAATAAGGGTCCTTTTAAATGAGCCAATTATCATTTGAATGAGTGAAAGACATCACTGCTAGCTCGCTCGCTATTATGCAGCCAAATATAGACATACACAATCACACATCGCGATTGGCCATGTATGATGGAGGCACTCTATGTCCTACATCATTAGCTTCCTCTCCATTGGCCACTCTGCATGCAATGTTTTTCACTGGGTTAGGCAGGCAGATACATTGTCGGCTCGTGCAATAGAGAATCATTGAGTCACATTCGCTGTCTAAATGGACGAGAAGGACTCAACGAGCGCTGTGTGAGTCAAACGATTAGTGAATGAGCCAACAATGATTTTTATGCTGCATAAGGACTTATTCATATGGCCATTAGCGTTTTTACGTGCACCTGCCGGCACTACTAAATACGCGTGAACGGCGCACAAATCTACCATTTGTGCGCCCGTTCAGATGCCATGGGCCTGGCGCATATATGCCGAGCCCGCAATGCCGTGTGCTAGTGTGCTAAGCTCCTGCCCCCTCTCCACCAATTATTCGCAGCCAGAAATGGGAGGGGGTGGGACGATGGAGAGCTTAGTTCCGCCCCCGCCCCTCCCATTGCAAACAGCCGTCAAGGGGCAGAGAGGAGGAGGGAAGGGGGAGGGCTGCTAAACTCTCTCCCCTCTCTGGCAGCTGTCATTGGCTCCCATAGAAGTCTATGGCAGTGGCCGTATTCCAGCCGGGAAAGATAGTTCCAGGACTATCTTTCCCGCCTGATGTAAAAGCGCCCAGCAGTATATTGGCCGGCCGGGCGCTTTTACGCCTCAGGAATAAGCCTGTGTGATCTGATGCTTAGGAATTAGAGATGAGTGAGCATACTCGTTAAGGACAATTGCTCGAGCGAGCATTGTCCTTAGCGAGTATCTCCCCGCTAAGAAGAAAAGGTTCAGCTGCCGGCGTGGGTGACAGGTGAGTTGCGGCGGTGAGCAGGGGGGAGCCGGGGGGAGAGAGGGAGATAAGAGATCTCCCCTCCGTTCCTCCCCGCTCTCCCCTGCAGCTCCCCGCCGCTGGCAGCCGAATCTTTTCTTCCGAGCGGGCAGGTACTCGCTAAGGGCAATGCTCGCTCGAGTATGCTTGCTTATCTCTAATTGGAATCCAATGCATCAGATGGTAGCGTATATCGGCCAGCCGTGAAAACGGCGGCCGATATACACTCATGTGAATAAGCCCTAAGATGAATGATGAGCGAAAAGGGAACAATTATCGTTTGGCTTTGGGTCATTGGCTGCGTTTAGACTGAACGATTTGTTCTATTTTGCTCATTTGAACGAATGTCTAAAAAAGTCCCTACAAGACGAATACATGATCCAAACCCAGCAAACCTTAGAGTTTCCTTGCTGGAATTCTTATCCTATGTGCAGTTCAGAAGTGGAGAACTTTACTTTCCAATACTCACAAAAGTACAAAAGGCTGGTGTGCAATGATTAGTTATGTGTCAAGCGTGGAGGAGATGCCTGTTTGCAGCCAGCTGTTTGTATAAATTTACAATTAGGAGTGACAGGAAGGAATGTACTACATCCGCAGAATACAGCTGAAGCATTCTTTATGGGCTCTGGTGGGTGATGCGGTATGACAAGTAGGCGAAGTGATTGCAGTACATGTGAGTTTATTCCTTAGTTTACAACAGGATATATAAATAATGGTCAGCGTCCCTATACTATGTCATGTTAAAATTCAGCCAGTTTTAGTGAATACGGCTGTAGCTCAAAAGGCAAGGCCAATATTGTTACCTATACATAGTTCCACTATAGTTTACAGTACTCACATCAGTCTAGGCTCTCGATTTTTCTGCCTTAGGAGTCAGAGCCCTTTGGGCCTAAATAAGGGATTTTCTTATTCAACATTCAATTGAAAGCAGCTTTAGAAAATGCTATTTTAAATCACTTCTAGAAATTGCATAACTATTGATAAATTTTAATTTTGTAATATAGCCCCCCCCCCCCCCCTTCCCTCACCCAGTCAGCAACCCATGGCACTCCATAGATGGTGAGTATTGTAGAATCCCTTCTCACAGCTCTGAGGCCACAAGAAAGTTTTTTAAAGTGTGGACTTCTGCTAACTGAGCATGTAATATAAGTTTAAATCATAGTACCTTGCTGAATTGTAGCCCTGGGTAAATCAGCCTAAGGCTTCTTTCCCACGAGCATATATCAGACCGCCGTTTTCACGGTCGGCCAATATACGCTATGATCTGCTGCATTGGATTCCAATGCATCAGATCACATGGCCGTATTCCTGTGACATAAAAGCGTCCAAATGGCCAATGTAGCGCCCAGCGTTTTTATGTCAGGCCCAAAAGATAGTCCTGGAACTATCTTTTGGGCCAGAATATGTCGGCCGCTGTATGGGCTCCTATAGGAGCCAATGACAGTGGCCGGAGAAGGGAGGTGGGAGGGAGTTTAGCAGCATGACTGCTAAACTTCTTTCCTCTCCTAACCTCTGGCTGATCACAATGGGAGGGGGTTGGGTGGGGGCGGAGCTAAGCACCACCCCATCCTACCTCCTCGTATTGCTGGCTGCGGACAAGTGGCGGAGAGGGAGCTTAGCTCCGCCCCATCCTGCCCCCTTCTTATTGCAAACAGCGAGCAGGGAGGAGAGCGGAGGTGAGCCGGCGAGGGGGAGGGAAAGGGAAATGGAAGGGGCAACAGCATGGCGGCCTGGGTGTATATGCACCAGGGCCCATGCCATCTGAACGGGCACACAAACAATATATTTGTGCACCCATTCACAAGTTTTTACGCCTTAGATTGTAGTGTATATCGGCCGGCCGTGAAAATGGCTGCCGATATACGCTTATATGAAAGAGGACTTAGTATGAGCTTTTATGTACTGAGCATGCACCAAAAAATGAAGTGAAAAAATATTAGAGTTCTAGAAGGACAAACTGAGCATGCTCGGAAAGGCGAACTGCCACTCTCTAGACTGATTACATCATCACAGATGATTGGCCAAGTATGAGGGAGGCACTGTGTATGATTGGCTTAAGGACCTGTCCTACTGTTTTAGCTTTCTCTCCATTGGCTGTTAAGCATGCAGTGTCTCTCACTGCTCCATCAAATAGGAGAATCCCTCCCTCATTTTACATAACAGCTGTCATTTAGGTGGGTGCTCCTCTAGTAACCACAGACCCATGAGGATGCCACTACATTAGCAAAATATGTTGGGTGGGTTTCTATGTTTCTTTTAGCTCAAACACACAGACCCAATGATATTATTATTTTTTTTTTTGGTGTTAATTATTGTTGCTAATAAGCTTGCTGTGCCCTGAGGCATTCTCAGTTTTTAACGTGCATGTAGCCGTGAGTTCCCAGAGCATGCAATAGAGTCATTCCACACCATGACCACCCTCACTAGCAAGTGACTTTAAGACATGAAAATCTTAAAATTATTTTTGCCTTCATGGGATTAAATATGTATGATTCAGTTGCCATGGTCTATTTTAAAAAGATTCAATAATCCTATAAAAGAGTTTCATAAAAACTACAACTCAGCTCAAACTTAAATAATTGCCCGCATTGTCCACCAAATTATTTTAACAACTTACCCAACCTCCTAACAAATATAACATAAATGTAGCATAAGCATACTAAAAGAGTGAGATGATCACAGCAGCAAGACCCCAGACATTGGGTAATGGACAGCTATCCTAACCCGAGGGTACCTGCAGAATAACTTGCCTTGCCATTTCACGTTAGCCGTGTAGGGCTCTATGACCCTGCTATTAACATGCAGAACACCAAGTCTTCTCCAGTAATGGCTTATATTGGCCCAAACCAAGGCCAGTAATCTCCAATTACTAGTGGAACAAAATCTGCCTGTTGCAGCTGTTCTCGGATTTTTGCCTTGCTTTCAGGCTGGACCAGGTTTTAGCATTATCTTTGCCTTTCCTGGGGCTGAAGGGCATGGTGTCGGGTGAGTGAAGTCAGTTCTCACATGTCTCTAGTTGCCCTACCCTATATAATCTAGCTTAGACCTGACTTCAGTGCTGGTCAAGTTTTACTATCCTCCTGGGACTGCTGAGGTGCACAGTCGGTTGCTGGAGCTCCTGTTCCTTTTGGTGGACTTCTGCAGAGTTAAAGGGGTTGTCCCGCGGCAGCAAGTGGGTCTATACACTTCTGTATGGCCATATTAATGCACTTTGTAATATACATTGTGCATTAATTATGAGCCATACAGAAGTTATAAAAAGTTTTATACTTACCTGCTCCGTTGCTGGCGTCCTCGTCTCCATGGTGCCGACTAATTTTCGCCCTCCGATGGCCAAATTAGCCGCGCTTGCGCAGTCCGGGTCTTCTGCAATCTTCTATGGAGCCTCTCGTGCAGAATGCAGGCTCCGTGTAGCTCCGCCCCGTCACGTGCCGATTCCAGCCAATCAGGAGGCTGGAATCGGCAATGGACCGCACAGAAGAGCTGCGGTCCACGAAGACAGAGGATCCCGGCGGCCATCTTCAGCGGTAAGTATTGAAGTCACCGGAGCGCGGGGATTAAGGTAAGCGCTCCGGTAAGCTTCCTTTACCTCCCTGCATCGGGGTTGTCTCGCGCCGACCGGGGGGGGGTTGAAAAAAAAAAAAAACCCGTTTCGGCGTGGGACAACCCCTTTAAGTACCATTGTTGTTATTCTTTGCCACTGTTTTTATTTCTTTCTGTGTTTGTTGGTAGGTACTTCGTAGTGGCCGAGGTTCGCATGTGGGTCCACTCTTTATCAGGGCAATTTCCCTGCTGACTAGGTAGTGCTCCCTCTTGGTCAAGGGGTTTTGTTTAGGGATAGATTTTCCCTTTTGGTTTCCTTTTCTGTTCTCTACTGTGTTGCCTCTTCGGCATTTACATATGTGCTTTATTTGGTTCTATGTCTGCTATGCGTGCTTGAGCTTAGGTTTTGTTTTGCTAGTCGCATAGATGTGCGTCTTTGATTTTATTTACCCTTCAATTCCAGTCAGGACTTAACACTGCCCTAATGCCAGTTTTAGGCTAGAGGTTTCTACTTAAGATAATTAAATTTCCATGGAGATCACAATTTCAAGTGGTTGATCAGTGAGAGAGTCACCAACTAGGACACTTGACAATCAACTGTTTACTGGGCCAGAACGTATGTGCACCTAACCGATGTCTGCAGCTCCACTCCAACTGCAGTGGTCAGTCTTTGTATTTCAGACAAAGCTCCTACTGAAGAGAATGGGAACTTTGCCTGTAATACCATGCCAATCAATTGCAGCAGAAACAGAACTGTGTACCTCCGCAGAAATCAGGTTATGCACTAGTGCACTGGCCTGGCAAATAGTTGATTGGCAGCTGTTCCAGGAAAAGAGGTCCCCAGCCAATTTACTTTTGTTACAGAATAGGACAAAAAAACTGGCAGTGGAGAAGGCGCAACACTCCAGGTTAAAGCAAGTAGGAAGTGACCAGAGGTGTGGAAAACGTATTTTATTTAATAAAGTATGTGATCAGCTTATGAAAACGCGTTTCAGGGATAACCCCTTCATCAGTTCAGCTGGTGTATTAAAACATACAAGCTATACAAGCTATAAAATACACATTAGAAGGCAGAGTTGGAGGTAGAGGGTGGGAGAGTAGAAGAAAAAAAGGATAAAAATATTTTTGAAGGTGCACCCAGGCCCAGGAGCCTGGGTGCACCTGCAAAAATATTTTTATCCTTTTTTAGAGATGAGCGAGCATACTCGCTAAGGCAAACTACTCGAGCGAGTAGTGCCTTATTCGAGTACCTGCTTGCTCATCTCTAAAGATCCGGCTGCCGACAGGGGGCGGGGAGTGGCGGGGGAGAGCGGGGAGGAACGGAGGGGAGATCTCTCTCTCACTCTCCCCCCCCCCCCCCGCTTCTCCCTGCTCACTCCCACAACTCACCGCTCACCCGCGCCGGCAGCCGAATCTTTAGAGACGAGCGGGCAGGTACTCGAATAAGGCACTACTCGCTCAAGTAGTTTGCCTTAGCTAGTATGCTCGCTCATCTCTAGTGATTAAGCCTCTCTTCTCCATAAAGGGAGCCCAGTAGTATGAATAAAGCATTATAGTTGGGGGCCCTGTTACAGGTTTGTCATTGGGGCCCAGAAGCTTCAAGTTACACCTCTGACAGCACCTATTTTAGTTACACCACCGTATGTGACATATATAAAGAAATGTTCTCTATATGTCATAGTACAGGGGTCCTCAACTCCAGTCCTCAGGGACCACCAACAGGTCATGTTTTCAGGATATCCTATGGTAGGAACACCTGTGGCAATGTCTGAGGCACCGACAATAATTACATCACCTGTGCAACACTGAGGAAATCCTGAAAACATTACCTGTTGGCGGTCCCTGAGGACTGGAGTTGGGGAACACTGGTCTAGGGGATCAGCCATGTGCCTCCGTCTCTTCTTCACTATCTAGTGCCTGGCTGGGAGACAACTTTAAGACTCATAGAATGGTTGAGTTGGAAGGGACCTCCAGGGTCATCTGGTCCAACCCCCTGCTCAGTGCAGGATTCACTAAATCATCCCAAGACGTTCTCCTTTTTTGCGTTTTTAGAGAAATTCTGCAGTTTTTGTATGATTGTTACCAACAAAAACAATTAGCAACAGAGCCAAAAAAATGAGGCCATTTTACATTAATAAGCAAATATTAATGAAGGTAATGAATTCTGTTGGCTTATTTTGGTGGGCTTATATTAAACAGATTTTTGTGTAATGATGAATGGGTTGATTAAACTTTTCAGAGACATAAACTCTTGAGAATAGCACTAATTTAGCATCTTCATTAGTAGATGCATGAAAGATGACTGAGACAGGATCGCCCGGTAATTTTCTTTGCAGCAGAACTTGCAAATCCAACAAAGCAGAGTTAGGAAACTCTCAATGATTAATAAAAGGCACTTAAGGCAAACTTGCCAGCTTCGATATATCACTTATTAGGCATTGTACATTTCCTGTGTTTCTTCATCCAGATAATGTAAGAAAAAATCAAGATGGAAATTAGCCAGATGCCATGCATCACAAAGGATTATATAGGTAGGTAAAAGCAATTTCACTCATGATTATAGCTAAATCTGCAAATTGTTCAGTATCAGGGTCACATAAATTGCATGCTGAGCATTTACCAAGATCAGGTCCTAAAACAGGTGGATGAATGAAAAAAAAATCTAACCTTGCACTTTGGGTTTCAAAGGTAGAGATTGTGGCTGGCCAAGATGATGGATACAATGTGAGTACAAGCTGCTTGACTAGATAATCTGTATTCCCAACAGACCCACATTAAAGGCCTCTCACCCAGCCAACCAATACTCTGCTCTACACTGATGAGGGGCAAACACCCCGAAACAGCTTGGCTCCTGGAGAAGGCCCTGGTTTGGTTTATATTCTTAGGCCTCATGTCCACGGGCAAAATAGGATTTTAGATCCGCAGCGGATCACCCGCATGTGGATCCGCATCCCATAGGGATGCATTGACCACCCGCGGGTAGATAAATACCCGCGGATGGTCAATAAAAGTGATTTTAAAAAAAATGGAGCATAAAAAAATCTGGACCATGCTCCATTTAGGTGCGGGTCTCCCGCGGGGACGGCTCCCGCAGGCTTCTATTGAAGCCTATGGAAGCCGTCCAGATCCGCGGGAGACCAAAATCAGAATATACTCACCTGCTCCGGATCTTCCCTTCTTTGCGGCTTCATCTTCTCTCCATCACGGCCAAATCTTTTTTCTTCGGGCCAGCGCATGCGCACGGCACGCAACCGTCATGCCGTGCACATCCGCCGGGCAGAAGAAAGAAGATCCGGCCGCAACGGAGAGAAGATGAAGCCGCGAAGAAGGGAAGATCCGGAGCGTGCGAGAGGTGAGTAATTTCTATTTTCTGCCCTCATGTCCGCGGAGCAGGAGGGACCCACTGCGGATTCTTCATGGAGAATCCGTAGCGGGCCTGATTTTCCCCGTGGACATGAGGCCTTAGTCATGTTGTCAAGGCTTGTTAAAAGGTTGAGCATTGTCTTATAGGGAAGTCACCATCCAATAGATGGCGCTGTAAAGACACTTTTCCATCCCCTATTTGCATACTTTTTTTCCCCAGGGAGCATTGCATGGCCTATATAAAAAAAAAAAACCTTCGCAAACTGGTATTCTCCTCAAGGAGAAGCATTATCCCTTAAGATCTAGGATAATCTAAATACAGATACTATAATTTATAGTACATTTCTTCTTATCCCTTGTCTGGAGCTATAAGTCAGGTTTGCCATCATAAAATTCTGGGCCACATAATGCCAGAAGGTTGGCGTCACTCTCCTACATATTATTTAACATCTCAGGGGAAAATGTTATCTCGCGCCACAATGATGATAATCATGAAAGTTAAGTATAGGACCACTGAGAGTACAGAACAAGCCTCAAAAGGAAGTACTGTAGAAGGAGATGGGAAAATGATGGAGAATAAATGAATATATTCTCTTCTAACCAACTATCTACTGGGATAAACAGTTTGAAAGTCTATGAGCAGAGTGAAAGAGAGCCACAGGAGCAAGCCAAGGAGCCTGGACGTTCAAAGGAGAAATTTTTTTGCTACATACTCTTGGATCATTCATGATTTCAGTATCAAATGCACAGCCCTGATGGCAGACCTGGGTGGCAGTTATTAAGGCTTGTCCCTATTTTGTAACATTAAATCACAGAGGTGAGAAAAAAAAAGTACAAAAACAACTCACAGAAAAAGAAGTCAGATACAAGATATATACTACAGGGAAGGCTTAATCGCCATGTACCCTAATAGCATGGAGCAAGCCAGATTGCAATAGAGAGGAGCAAAAGTGTTCATGTGTAGGCTAATGAGCAGCCACTCAACTCAACCCAAGGTGGGGAGGGGTAACTGCTGACTGGATGACAGCCATAGATAAGTGTGCCACACCATACAGGCAGAGGTGTAACTTGAAGCTTCTGGGCCCCAATGCAAAACCTGTAACGTG
The DNA here is from genome assembly GCF_035609145.1 of Eleutherodactylus coqui. Taxonomy (NCBI): domain Eukaryota; kingdom Metazoa; phylum Chordata; class Amphibia; order Anura; family Eleutherodactylidae; genus Eleutherodactylus; species Eleutherodactylus coqui. The sequence continues at coordinate 109,299,436 of NC_089847.1, forward strand.
GCCCCCAACTATAATGCTTTATTCATAGTACTGGGCTCCCTATATGGAGAAGAGAGGCCTTATGGGCCCCCTAAGGCTCCTGGGCCCGGGTGCAACTGCATCCCCTGCATCCTCTATAGTTACGCCCCTGCATACAGGAGTACAACCCACACTGACAAAGCATTGGATTGCCCTGTATTAGCAAAGTGTGCCACACTAGCATGCCATCCTAGGCTCCTCCAGCATCTATAGCAGACAGTATGCAAAATAAACCGCACACCTGATACCACACACTTGCCTGTCTGTCCTTGACTACGATTGCATTTAGTACTGCCTACCAATTCAAAGCCGATAACTTGACCAGATAAATACATTTCTACCCCATAATTGCCTGATCACTGATATGTTTTGGCTAGTTAGGCAAATTGGGAAAGGGGTTTCATCTAAAGGTGAAACTTGGGTTATTTCTTTGATTGTCACTTAAGAGCCAAAGCATTATAGGGAGAAATACAGAAGTTTTACAATCATCCATTCTTTCGGATCCATTTCTGGTTTTGATACCATGGAGAAATTGTCAGCTCTCCGGATCTTGCTATTCCACCCCACCAAATGCATGGAAGTAGAGAGAATCTCTTTATATCAGGATTCCAGTAAAAACATGGATAAAACACAGCATAAGTATTTTAAACACCGACATGTTTCAGGCAGAAGCTCTTAAAGGGATTGTACCAAGATTAGAATTTCCTTTTTCCACAGGATGAGACCCACATTGATCTCAAGGACAAAGGTCCCATTTCTCCCCTCTTCTTCACTATGGGGTTACTGCACCCCCACAGTGAGGAGAAGACTGAATGGAGCATTGGTCATGCAAGCATGCTGATGTCCTATTAATTTTAATTGGGGCTGCTGAGATACCCAAGCAACAACCACTTGGGTATTTTTGTCAGCTCTGTTGAAATGAATGGATCATCAACCAAACATGCTCGGCCAGCTCGCCATTCATTTAGATGTCACTGTGGGGGAGAAGTGCCCCTGTAGTAACAGACAGAGGGGAACATGGGACCCCTGTTCTTGAAACCAGTGGGGGTCTCAGCAGTGAGACTCCCACTGATCAGCAAGTTATCCCCTATTCTGTGGAGAGGGGATAACTTGTAATCTTCATACAACACCTTAATTATGCTATCATTAAGAGCTTCTGCTTGAAACATGTAGGCATTTAAAATACTCATGCTGGGGGTTTTATCCATCTTTTTACTGATATGCTGAAATTAAGAAATCCTTTTGCACCACCTGAGCTGCTGGAAAACTTCTATTTTTCTTTTACATTCCTGATTTGGAAAATAAAAAGAAATTATACATTTGCAGCAAATTTGCCATGTCCCCACATCCTATAGTGGCCTTAGTTGAAGTTTTTTTTTCTTTACACACTGGTCAAATTTGTACTTTAAAGTCACAATACTATGAGATTCCCACTGCACTTTCACCTGAAATGACTGAACTGTAGTACTAGGCACTAGGTCAGGTGATCGCCAATCACATATTCATGGCTCACCATTTCTTCCCCGCTGGCACTTTAAAGGCGGCTTCCTACTGTCTACTAGAAGGCATGTAAGGAACAGGGTGCATATACTGTATTGCATTGGGGCTCTCTACTGTCTATGTCCATCCCTAGCAAGTAAGCAGTTAAAATGTATTACCAGTAGAGATGAGCGAACGTGTTCTTCCGAGCTTGATATTCGTGCGAATATTAGGGTGTTCGGTATGTTCATTATCCGTAACGAACACCATGCGGTGTCCGGGTTACTTAAACTTTCTTCCCTGAGACGTTAGCGCTTTTTTTTGGCCAATATAAAGACAGGGAAGGCATTACAACTTCCCCCTGCAACGTTTAAGCCCTATACCACCCCCCTGCTGTGAGTGGCTGGGGAGATAAGGTGTCCGCCTGATATGAAAGTCTGCCCCTCCCGCGGTTCGCTATGGATGCATTCTATATGCGCTCAATGGGGCCAGCGGCAGCAGCGCTGACCCCATTGAGAACATATAGAAGACAAATCCTTCTTCTCTGGCACAGCTGTAACAGCTGTAGCAGAGAAGAACGATGTTTGCCCATTGAATTCAATGGAGCGGCAATACAGCATGTTCCACTGAATGCAATGGGCTGCCCGTGATCGCAGGATGAATGGTCGGAAAGGGGTTAAATATATAACCCCTTTCCTGCAATTCATCCAGAAATGTGTTACACTAAAAATATATACCGGCGTATAAGGCGACGGGGCGTATAAGACGACCCCCCAACTGTCACCTTATACGCCGGTAATACAGTGGAGCAAAGAATAAAAATCATTACTTACGTTTTTAGATGATCTGCGGCGCTCCTGCAGGCTGTCACTCCCTCCTGGTCCACGGCAGAGTATTGCTTTCTCCACGAAAGACTTTAAATCCCTGCCTCCAGAAGCACACGTGCCTTCAGCCAATCACAGCCAATGACAATGATGTCATTGAATGGCTGTGATTGGCTGTGTTTCTGGAGGCGGGGATTTCAATGCTTGAAATCCCCGCCTCCAGAAACACAGCCAATCACAGCCATTCAATGACATCATTGTCATTGGCTGTGATTGGCTGAAGGCACGTGTCTTTCTGGAGGCAGGGATTTAAAGCCTTTCATAGAGAAAGCTTGTCTGCCGTGGATTAGGAGGGAGTGACAGCCTGCAGGAGCGCCGCAGATCATCTAAAAACGTAAGTAATGCTTTTTATTCTTTGCTCCACTGTATTGCCGGCGTATAAGGTGACAGTTGGGGGGTCGTCTTATACGCCCGGTCGCCTTATACGCCGGTATATATTTTTAGTGTAACACATTTCTGGATGAATTGCAGGAAAGGGGTTATATATTTAACCCCTTTCCGACCATTCATCCTGCGATCGCGGGCAGCCCATTGCATTCAGTGGAACATGCTGTATTGCCGCTCCATTGAATTCAATGGGCAAACATCGTTCTTCTCTGCTACAGCTGTTACAGCTGTGCCAGAGGAGGACGATCTTTATGCTGACAGTGGGGGGGGGGGCACTCTTGCCGCTATTGTGGCTTAATAGTGGGACCTGTGAACTTGAGATGCAGCCCACCATGTAGCCCCTCGCCTGCCCTATCCGTCACTGTGTCATTCCCATCACTTTCTTGAATTGCCCAGATTTTCACACATGAAAACCTTAGCGAGCATCGGCGAAATACAAAAATGCTCTGGTCGCCCATTGACTTCAATGGGGTTCGTTGTTCGAAACGAACCCTCGAGCATCGCGGGAAGTTCGTTCCGAATAACGAACACCCGAACATTTTGGTGTTCGCTCATCTCTAATTACCAGCTAACAGCTGAATCCTGTTTAAGTTCGAACGTTGGTAAAAGTTCAATACAGTACAAACCCAACCCTCAGGCGGTTTGTCTTGACCAAACCCACTAAAATGGCTTCTTCTTCCTGTTCTTCTACCTCTTCCTTTTTCTCTTCATCTTCCTTTTCTTCTTGTTCCTCTTCCTCTTTAGTCTTCCTTTTTTCTTCTTTTTCTTCGTCCTCTTCCTTTCCCTTTACGTTGTTTTCTTCCGCTTCATTTTTACCTTAAAAGAAGCTCAAATGTACTGACATACACTCCCAGGTGACCCAAGAGTGTTCTGCAGGGCTTTGATTGCTCTTCGACAGTGTTATACACCAGTTTTAGGAGCATTAGTTAAGTTCTGGATCGATTCAAACTAATGTGGACCAATTCGAACTTTTTGGCCAAATACAGTGAAACAGTTGAACCAAACTTTAGAAAAGTTTACTCATCATCATTAATACACAGTATATATACCTCATACAGAGGGAAGTGAATAATATATACTTGTTCAATAATAGTAGACAGCTATGATAATCAATGGACGCATACAAAAATAAAAATTACGATGTGCTTGCCTTTTCCCAAACAGTGTGTAATAGAGTTAGCTCATCAGCCTCTTAGGCCATGCATAAGGAGGGATCTATCTTTAGGCTCTAGGACAAACCCAAGAATTCCATATAACATGTGTTATTAACCATAACTGTCCAAGAGGAGACTGTATTGAGATCAAAATAGAAAATGGCACTGCCCCGGCTTGACCCCCTCAGTGCAATAAATTATCTCCCTCTTTATGTTCTTCAAAGTTGCTATGACTTGTGTCATCACTGTGCCCATCTGTTTGGAAATTGAGAGTTATGAACTAAAGGGCAGTAGAAGGTCATTAAGAGTATCTATATAATTAGTGACGGTCAATAAGCTAAAGCTTCAAGATATATTTCCATACTAGGCTGCTCCTCCAGAGACATCATAAACACATTAGCTAATGCTAAGGGAACGGAAACTGGATCCATCTTTTAGGAATCCACATGCTATAGCGCCATGAAAACAGATATTTGCCACACTCCTGATTTTCTCTGGGGGGTTTTGCACACATTTTTGCATAATCATCTAATTGATTGAAGGAAAGAAGTTGCACAACACACAATATATAAAAAAAGCAATTGACCCCTTAGTTATCACATCAACCAATTAAAGTGACCCTCCGATCCTGGAACTGTAGGATATGTTAACTGCTGTTGTTTTTCTCTGTTTTTGTCCCTCCAAGCTGCTCCAACTGTCCAAGATGGCAGCTGCAATTTTTTAGCTACCTAATGCACACTGTGCACTGCTCTCTTATTGATCAGCACTGATCACATGTGCAGTGCTGGCCAATCAGAGAGCAGGTATAGTGTATAGGTAGTCTAAAACTACTAATGCACTGTTAGATAGATTAGGATAAGAGATGAGCGAGTATACTCGGTAAAGGCAATTGCTCAAGCGAGCATTGACTTTATCGAGTACCTGCCCGCTCGAGATGAAAGGTTCGGGAGACGGCGCGGGGGAGCGGTGAGTAGCGGCTGTCAGCAGGAGGGAGCTGGGGGGAGAGAGGGAGAGAGAGATCTCCCCTCCGTTCCGCTCCGCTCTCCCCCGCAGCTCCCTGCCCGCCGCCGGCACCCGAACTTTTCATCTCGAGCGGGCAGGTACTCGCTAAAGGCAATGCTCGCTCGAGCAATTGCCTTTAGCGAGTATACTCGCTCATCTCTAATTAGGATTAGTTAGTCTGAAGACTAAGGCCTCATGTACACAGGCAGGTCACATTCTGCCCGCAATATGATCCTACCCTGTCCGCGGCCATGGGCATTTTCTTACCTGTCCGGATGTGGTGCAGGTCTTCTCCGTCCAGGCCTTTCTTCTGCATGGCGGATGATTGCCGACGCACAGTACATTTTATTTTTTTTTTAAATCTCCTGCTTTCCCACGGATCTGCGGAACCTCTGCAGTGTCAGCTGTTGGTGTGCCGTGGATTGGACGGCTTCCACTGATTCAATGGAAGCTGTCAGTGCAGGGTCCACAGAAAAATGGAGCATGCTGCAATTTGTTTTCTGGACCAAAAGGTCTGCAAATCCAATCCACATGTTTTAATCCATCTGCGGACACCCATGTATCCCTATGGGTGGCCTGATTTGCGGATCTTCTGCGCGGGTGATTCCACAAATCAGATCCACATGTGGACATGAAGCCTAAGCCAACCACCTTGGATGGTGGAAACTGGGACCTGGAACTGGTGGATCAGAGGGGGATCGATACAGAAGACCAACAGCAGGTAATATACAGTAACTGCCCTCTCCAGACCCAGGACAAAATTTTGTCCTGAAACCGTAAGGTCATTTTAACTAAATTGAATTGATAATTGGGTTCAATTAAACTAGACACAATTTAAGGCACAATTTAAAGGCATCTGTAGCGTCCGAGGAACAGATCCCAGCCTAGGAGACAGCAGGGGTAGAGTAGTTCACTTGTTACGGTGGCTCTACCATCTCCCACCCAGAGGGCAACCAGGGACAAGTCCAAGGGGTGTGGGAAGACTATATTAAATAGGAAACCCACAAGTGGATTACTTTGGTTCTTTTTTGTCACTCATGATGCCACCGTTCCTTTCTCTTCGTTAATCTCTTCGGAGAAATAAATAAGAGTCCACACACTGGGTAGAATTCAACAAGTCAAACCGGGAACGGTCAGTAAAGCCGTTTACTGGTAACACAACTTATAACAGCCAATAACAATTGACATCCACCGGCAGGACACTTGGTGTAGAAGAACATGTGGTGTGACAGGGAGGAAACACGGGAAGACAGAGGGACTCTCACAGGCCTAGTTATCTGTGTATCTCTGTTTCCGGAAAACCTTTGACGGACACTCAACAACTTTCTACCAGTACACACTTACGGAGCAAAAACATGCACTTCAGCGTTGCACAGTGGGAACTTGCAATTATCTTGCGGCTCCTCTCTATCTTAAACCTTCAGGTAGGGAAGAAGAAAGGGTCCATAACACTCACAAGCTATCCTCTCAGCCTCTTCCATATTCACCCCCACACATACTGAAGGTGTCTGTGTGTAGGCCAGATCCAGTCCAAAACTCTCAGGAAGGGCAGACAGGAAAAAACAGCTCACTCATACACTGTGCAACCACATATATATATAACAAGATCACATGACATACAAATAGATACTTTCTCAGACATAACCCAGACAGTAACCCATTTAGTGCTGCAAAGGTGCAAAACACATCATATTCATACACATAGAAGACAGTGGAAAAACACAAGACTACACAGAGCATCCAGAAACTTCCAGAACACATGTGCACATTAACTTCTGTACACTACACATGTATTCATCCAGGGTAGACTGTGAGGTCTAGAGCTCTACCTGTTTCAGTCTATGGCCAAGCCACGTATAAAACCATTGCATGTTGTTCTTCTGCAGTGCATTAATGTTGTGGCTCTTTGCTGCACAATTCTACCCCATGTAAATACACCCAAATAGAACCTATACAGCAATGTACTTAGATACACTCCTCGATGGCTTAAGAACTTTATACAGGACTTTATGGCTCTTATATAATGTTCTACACCAATTCTAGGTGTATTGGTGATGTTCTGCTTCAGTTCGAATTAATTTGGATTGGATCAAAATTTTGGGAAATTCGGCAAACCAACCAAGATAAAATTTGGAAAGGTTCTCTCATCAATAGTCCCTGGCATTGGACCCACACATCAATCATCATCAATATTATAGTCTCAGAATACCCCTTCCATCAGAGCTCCTCTCAGGGTTTCCACCACTTTTGAAAGCAAATAATAGTCCAGTGTGCTCTGATCACAGCAGTTAAGTGTTTAGATCAAAGCTGACCACATGTCTAAGCCATCAGCTGGAGTGGGGGACCCCTTCCCGTGCCCCATCAGCAGACTCCATGCATAAATGCTTATCAAGCCCTACAGGCCACCCCTCAAAAATCAAACCCTCACACAGCCATTACTCATGACTTAAAAAGTGGCCATTTAGTGTATATTGGTGGTGGAAGCTAACAAGCACTTTATTTTGTTTTTTTTTCTTGTGGTGCCTTCAACTGTACATAAACTATGGTAATAAGAAAGGTTCTACAAATTCCTCGTTCTGTGAAATGATCGGTTTTACACCTGTATGAGCTGAGTTCTAAAATGTAGCAGAAATTAACTAATTAGAATCTATGAAAATGACAAAAGAAAAGTTTGACCATCAAGACTATCCGTGATGACTTGTTTTTATCCCATGCCCAACTGGATATTGAAAAAATCTTGTCCAGGCCGGTCCTTATGAACCATCTGTAACTGTTGTCCTCTAAGCTAATTGCTCAAGAATGCTTTTTTAATTTATTTAGGTTTGCCAGAGCAGATCCAATCTGTCATAGTCTTTGCAATCAAGAATCCACAGTTTTCCTTAGGCTTCATTTACCTAAATAGAATTTTGTCCCATATTAATGCTTTTTATGGATGTCTACAGTCTGTTGAGGCAGCTGTTCAGCAGGACAGTTTTTAGAACTGGTGTTACTATAAAACAAAGTGCCATAAATTAATAACTGGACACCTCAGAATCCTACCAACCATTCTATTAATTAGAGATGAGCGAACACCAAAATGTTCGGGTGTTCGTTATTCGGAACGAACTTCCCGCGATGCTCGAGGGTTCGTTTCGAACAACGAACCCCATTGAAGTCAATGGGCGACCAGAGCATTTTTGTATTTAGCCGATGCTCGCTAAAGTTTTCATGTGTGAAAATCTGGGCAATTCAAGAAAGTGATGGGAATGACACAGAAACGGATAGGGCAGGCGAGGGGCTACATGTTGGGCTGCATCTCAAGTTCACAGGTCCCACTATTAAGCCACAATACCAGCAAGAGTGGGCCCCCCCCCCCTCCCAACAACTTTTACTTCTGAAAAGCCCTCATTAGCATGGCATACCTTTGCTAAGCACCACACTAGCTACAACAAAGCACAATCACTGCCTGGATGACACTCCGCTGCCACTTCTCCTGGGTTACATGCTGACCAACCGCCCCCCCTCCCCCCCACAGCGCACACCAAAGTGTCCCTGCGCAGCCTTCAGCTGCCCTCATGCCACGCCACACTCATGTCTATTTAGAAGTGCGTCTGCCATGAGGAGGAACCGCAGGCACACACTGCAGAGGGTTGGCACGGCTAGGCAGCGACCCTCTTTAAAAGGGGCGGGGCGATAGCCCACAATGCTGTACAGAAGCAATGAGAAATAGAATCCTGTGCCACCGCCATCAGGAGCTGCACACGTAGGCATAGCAATGGGGAACCTATGTGCCACACACTATTCATTCTGTCAAGGTGTCTGCATGCCCCAGTTAGACCGGGCTTTTTAATTCATAGACACAGGCAGGTACAACTCCCTATTGTGAAGTCCCTGTGGACCGACAGCATGGGTGGGTGCCAGGAAGCCACCGGCGGTACATAGAAATATCCCATTGCATTGCCCAACACAGCTGAGGTAGTAATGTCGTGCGTAATACAGGTGGGCTTCGGCGCACACTGCATGCCCCAGTCTGACCGGGGTTCTTTACAAGTGGACACATGTAGGTTACACTCCCTGTGGACCCACTGCCTGGGTGGGTGCCAGAAAGCCACCGGCGGTACATAGAAATATCCCATTGCATTGCCCAACACAGCTGAGGTAGTAATGTCGTGCGTAATGCAGGTGGGCTTCGGCCCACACTGCATGCCCCAGTCAGACTGGGGTTCTTTAGAAGTGTACAGATGTATTAAAAACTCCGTGTGCACCTACAGCATGGGTGGCTCCCTGGAACCCACCGGCGGTACACAAAAATATCCCATTGCATTGCCCAACACAGCTGAGGTAACGTCAGCTGGAATGCAGGTGGGCTAAAAATTAATTTGATTACACTGTAGGCGAGGGCCCACAAAAATTGCTGTATCAACAGTACTAATGTACATCCCAAAAATTGGCCATGGCCAGCCAAGAGGGCAGGTGAAACCCATTAATCGCTTTGGTTAATGTGGCTTAAGTGGTAACTAGGCCTGGAGGCAGCCCAGTGTAACGAAAAATTGGTTCAAGTTAAAGTTCCAACGCTTTTAAGCGCATTGAAACTTATAAAAATTGTTCAGAAAAATTATTTGAGTGAGCCTTGTGGCCCTAAGAAAAATTGCCCGTTCAGCGTGATTACGTGAGGTTTCAGGAGGAGGAGCAGGAGGAGGAGGAGGAGGAATATTAGACACAGATTGATGAAGCAGAAATGTCCCCGTTTTGGATGGTGAGAGAGAACGTAGCTTCCATCCGCGGGTGCAGCCTACGTATTGCTTACGTATTGCTGCTGTCCGCTGGTGGAGAACAGAAGTCTGGGGAAATCCAGCCTTTGTTCATCTTGATGAGTGTTAGCCTGTCGGCACTGTCGGTTGACAAGCGGCTACGCTTATCTGTGATGATTCCCCCTGCCGCACTAAACACCCTCTCCGACAAGACGCTAGCCGCAGGACAAGCAAGCACCTCCAGGGCATACAGCGCTAGTTCAGGCCACGTGTCCAGCTTCGACACCCAGTAGTTGTAGGGGGCAGAGGCGTCACCAAGGATGGTCGTGCGATCCGCTACATACTCCCTCACCATCCTTTTACAGTGCTCCCGCCGACTCAGCCGTGACTGGGGAGCGGTGACACAGTCTTGGTGGGGAGCCATAAAGCTGGCCAGGCCCTTAAAGACTGTTGCACTGCCTGGGATGTACATGCTGCTCGATCTACGCACATCCCCTGCTACCTTGCCCTCGGTACTGCGCCTTCTGCCACTAGCGCTGTCGGCTGGGAATTTTACCATCAGCTTGTCCGCAAGGGTCCTGTGGTATAGCAACACTCTCGAACCCCTTTCCTCTTCGGGAATCAGAGTGGGCAGGTTCTCCTTATACCGTGGATCGAGCAGTGTGTACACCCAGTAATCCGTCGTGGCCAGAATGCGTGCAACGCGAGGGTCACGAGAAAGGCATCCTAACATGAAGTCAGCCATGTGTGCCAGGGTACCTGTACGCAACACATGGCTGTCTTCACTAGGAAGATCACTTTCAGGATCCTCCTCCTCCTCCTCCTCCTCCTCCTCCTCCTCAGGCCATACACGCTGAAAGGATGACAGGCAATCAGCCGGTGTACCGTCAGCAGCGGCCCAAGCTGTCTCTTCCCCCTCCTCCTCCTCCTCCTCATGCTCCTCCTCCTCCTCCTGTACGCGCTGAGAAATAGACAGGAGGGTGCCCTGACTATCCAGCGACATACTGTCTTCCCCCGCCCCCGTTTCCGAGCGCAAAGCAGCTGCCTTTATGGTTTGCAGGGAATTTCTCAAGATGCATAGCAGAGGAATGGTGACGCTAATGATTGTAGCATCGCCGCTCACCACCTGGGTAGACTCCTCAAAATTACCAAGGACATGGCAGATGTCTGCCAACCAGGCCCACTCTTCTGAAAGGAATTGAGGAGGCTGACTCCCACTGCGCCGCCCATGTTGGAGTTGGTATTCGACTATAGCTCTACGTTGTTCATAGAGCCTGGCCAACATGTGGAGCGTAGAGTTACACCGTGTGGGCACGTCGCACAGCAGTCGGTGCACTGGCAGCTTAAAGTGATGTTGCAGGGTGCGCAGGGTGGCAGCGTCCGTGTGGGACTTGCGAAAATGTGCGCAGAGCCGGCGCGCCTTTACGAGCAGGTCTGACAAGCGTGGGTAGCTTTTCAGAAAGCGCTGAACCACCAAATTAAAGACGTGGGCCAGGCATGGCACGTGCGTGAGGCTGCCGAGCTGCAGAGCCGCCACCAGGTTACGGCCGTTGTCACACACGACCATGCCCGGTTGGAGGCTCAGCGGCGCAAGCCAGCGGTCGGTCTGCTGTGTCAGACCCTGCAGCAGTTCGTGGGCCGTGTGCCTCTTATCGCCTAAGCTGAGTAGTTTCAGCACGGCCTGCTGACGCTTGCCCACCGCTGTGCTGCCACACCGCGCGACACCGACTGCTGGCGACATGCTGCTGCTAACACATCTTGATTGCGAGACAGAGGAGGAGGAGGAGGAGGAGGAGGGTGCTTTAGTGGAGGAAGCATACACCTCCGCAGATACCACCACAGAGCTGGGGCCCGCAATTCTGGGGGTGGGTAGGACGTGAGCGGTCCCGGGCTCTGACTCTGTCCCAGCCTCCACTAAATTCACCCAATGTGCCGTCAGGGAGATGTAGTGGCCCTGCCCGCCTGTGCTTGTCCACGTGTCCGTAGTTAAGTGGACCGTGGCAGTAACCGCGTTGGTGAGGGCGCGTACAATGTTGCGGGAGACGTGGTCGTGCAGGGCTGGGACGGCACATCGGGAAAAGTAGTGGCGACTGGGAACTGAGTAGCGCGGGGCCGCCGCCTCCATGATACTTTTGAAGGACTCCGTTTCCACAACCCTATACGGCAGCATCTCAAGGCTGATGAATTTTGCTATGCGGACGGTTAACGTTTGAGCGTGCGGGTGCGTGGCGGCGTACTTGCGCTTGCGCTCCAACAGTTGCGCAAGCGACGGCTGGACGGTGCGCTGAGCTACACTGCTGGATGGGGCCGAAGACAGCGGAGGTGAGGGTGTGGGTGCAGGCCAGGAGACGGTAGTGCCTGTGTCCTGAGAGGGGGGTTGCATCTCAGTGGCAGGTTGGGGCACAGGGGGAGAGGCAGGGGTGCAAACCGGAGGCGCTGAACGGCCTTCGTCCCACCTTGCGGGGTGCTTGGCCATCATATGTCTGCGCATGGTGGTGGTGGTGAGGCTGTTGGTGTTGGCTCCCCGGCTGAGCTTTGCGCGACAAAGGTTGCACACCACTGTTCGTCGGTCGTCAGGCGTCTCTGTGAAAAACTGCCAGACCTTAGAGCATCTCGGCCTCTGCAGGGTGGCATGGCGCGAGGGGGCCCTTTGGGAAACACTTGGTGGATTATTCGGTCTGGCCCTGCCTCTACCCCTGGCCACCGCACTGCCTCTTGCAACCTGACCTGCTGATGCCCTTGACTCCCCCTCTGAAGACCTGTCCTCCTGAGTAAGCGTTGCACACCAGGTGGGGTCAGTCACCTCATCGTCCTGCTGCTCTTCCTCCGAATCCTCTGTGCGCTGCTCCCTCGGACTTACTGCCCTTACTACTACCTCACTGCAAGACAACTGTGTCTGATCGTCATCGTCCTCCTCACCCACAGAAAGTTGTTGAGACAGTTGGCGGAAGTCCCCAGCCTCTTCCCCCGGACCCCGGGAACTTTCGAATGGTTGGGCATCAGTGACGATAAACTCCTCTGGTGGGAGAGGAACCGCTGCTGCCCAATCTAAGCAGGGGCCCGAGAACAGTTCCTGGGAGTGTTCCCGCTCCTGAGCAGGTGTTATTGTAGTGGAGTGAGGAGGCTGGGAGGAAGGAGGAGCAGCAGACAGAGGATTCGGATTGGCAGCAGTGGACGGCGCAGAACTGCGGGTAGACGATAGGTTGCTCGAAGCACTTTCTGCCATCCAGGACAGGACCTGCTCACACTGCTCATTTTCTAATAACCATCTCCCGCGTGGACCCATTAATTGGGCGATGAATGTGGGGACGCCAGAAACGTGCCTCTCTCCTAATCGCGCAGCAGTCGGCTGCGACACACCTGGATCAGGAGCTTGGCCTGTGCCCACACCCTGACTTGGCCCTCCGCGTCCTCGGCCGCGTCCACGTCCTCTAGGCCTACCCCTACCCCTCAGCATGCTGTATTACCAGTGATTTGATTTCACAGGCAGGAAATAAATTGGCGCAAGACTGCAGGCCAAATATAATTTTTTCCCTTTTTTGAAAACGAAAGGCCCCACTGCCTCTAGTGAATGAATAATCTAAGTTTAATAACTGTGCTGTTTTCCTGCTAATGTGTCACAGAACGTGAGGGTAGCAGAGTTATTAACTGTGGCAGAGCAGGTATTTTTTTTCCCAATTAAGGAAAGCAAATGGCGAAGCCAGGAGTAAAACGTAGCTGGGTGCGTATGATTTTTACAGGTTGCAGACGCAGCCGACACGTGTCCACCGCCCTTAGGACGGACAGAGGCCGGACAAATAGAATTATTTTCCGTTTTTTGGCACCAAAAGGCAGCACTGCGTATATTCTATGAACATGAGAAGTTTAATAACTGTGCTGTTTTCCTGCTAATGTGTCACAGAACGTGAGGGTAGCAGAGTTATTAACTGTGGCAGAGCAGGTATTTTTTTTCCCAATTAAGGAAAGCAAATGGCGAAGCCAGGAGTAAAACGTAGCTGGGTGCGTCTGATTTTTAAAGGTGTCACACGCAGCCGACACGTGTCCACAGCCCTTAGGACGGACAGAGGCAGGACAAATAGAATTATTTTCCGTTTTTTGGCACCAAAAGGCAGCACTGCGTATATTCTATGAACATGAGAAGTTTAATAACTGTGCTGTGTCCCTGCTAATGTGTCACAGAACGTGAGGGTAGCAGAGTTATTAACTGTGGCAGAGCAGGTATTTTTTTTCCCAATTAAGGAAAGCAAATGGCGAAGCCAGGAGTAAAACGTAGCTGGGTGCGTATGATTTTTACAGGTTGCAGACGCAGCCGACACGTGTCCACCGCCCTTAGGACGGACAGAGGCCGGACAAATAGAATTATTTTCACTTGTTTTACAAGCAAAAGGCAGCACTGCGTATATTCTATGAATAATAACTGTGTTGTCGCCCTGCCTATACAATTCTTTCCCTGCAGTATCAATGGAGGGTGGAATGCTCTGCAGAAGCGATTTTGAGAAGCAAAAAAAAATGCAGCACAGCTAACAGCAGCCTGGACAGTACTGCACACGGATAAATATGGCCCTAGAAAGGACCGTTGAGGTTCTTGAAGGCTACACTCACTCCTAACACTCTCCCTGCCTATGCAGCACTTCTGTCCCTAATGCAGGGTGCAACGGTCTGCAGAGGCGATTTTGAGAAAAAAAAATTGCCACTGCTAACAGCAGCCAACACACAGCTATCAGTGGCCCTAATAAGGACCTTTGGGGGGTCTTGAAGCCTACACTAACTACCAATTCTTTCCCTACAGCAGCTCCGGTACAAACAGCACTGTCCCTCACTAACTCACAAGGCATCTGAGGCGAGCCGCGGGAGGGGCCGATTTTTATACTCGGGTGACATCAGATCTCCCCAGCCACTCACTGCAGGGGGGTGGTATAGGGCTTGAACGTCACAGGGGGAAGTTGTAATGCCTTCCCTGTCTTTCAATTGGCCAGAAAAGCACGCTAACGTCTCAGGGAAGGAAGTGAAAATAACCAGAACACCGCATGGTGTTCGTTACGAATAACGAACATCCCGAACACCCTAATATTCGCACGAATATCAAGCTCGGAAGAACACGTTCGCTCATCTCTACTATTAATCAATGGTAATAAAGAACAGGTGAAGAATTGGCATAAATGACAGTTGCGAAAGCATTCTACTCTGTGCTGATCTGGGTTGTTAATTTAACCCTCCAGTCCAGGATAAACTGAGATGCTGCCTCCCTTCCTTGACCTGGTGCACACTGTGCATTGGTAGTGCATTGGCAGTTTAAGGGCTCTTTCACATGTGGGACCTAATCGTGCAAAAATTCTGTGCGCAAAAAAAAATTGTGGTTCACTGCACAAAAAAGTCTCGTGAACAGACGATTTTTCCGGAAATCCCGAGCTGTATCAGCTTTGAAATAATGCTGATAAGCGATGGGAGAAATGTGCTGCTGTTTGGGAGTTTGGGGACAAAAGAGAGAGAATCCCTAGTTCGGCTGAAGAGCAAGTTTTAAATGTCCCACTGTAAGCTTCTGTTAGTCCTTAACAGGGATGAAGGGAACCCCTGGAGACTTCCTTCATCTCCCCGGGTTGGAGGGATTTCCTCGCTGCCACCCACAGCTGGGGAATTCCCCAGCAACAGGGTTGGAGGGATTCCCTACTGTGGGGGAACTCCCTAAAAGCAGGAAGTTTATAAGTGCAGTATAGATTTTTAAGCATTAAGGTCCATCAAGGCTTAGGTTGTTTTGAGTCGAAGAATAACTGCGTCTGTCCGCTGTCAGAAGAAGCAGATAACCCCCCCCCCCCCCCCCCCCGTATATGGAGTGGATTTGACTCTCGAGCCCGCTCATTACATCCTCCACAACCACATGATGTAAATTCACATTCTGTGGTCGTGAAATTCTCTTACTAAAATTGGCTAATGGAGGTGTGCACGAGATCTCCCATGACTGCCATTTTGAAAATGTACCCAAGTTTCAGCTTCTAATTAATTTTCTGTTGATGCTTTCCGTTTTCTATGTACTACCAAAAGAATACTGTGAGCATCTGGCTTGGCAGAGGAGTTTATTAAATCCAGCATGGTTCTAGGGAATAGGTTTCACAAACTGCTTGTGGACTCTCTTTTTTTAATTAATTTGCCAGTACTCCAATCCATGCTGATTAGTTAAATGACTCCCATTAAGCTTGCCTTTAGAGAATGCATGTATGAGATTAATAAATTGTGAGGGGTCTGATGCAAGTACATTCTCTGTACTATACCTCCAAATATATTAGTGTTCTATTAATAGGGGGTAATAAATTAAAGGGGTATTCCTATCTTATAATGCTATGGCTCATCACTAATAACATTATGATCAATGGGGTACCAACCACAAAAAGTTCTGCTAGTCATGAAATTTGAGGGACCATTGCATAGAGAAATCCAACACAGCCTCCTTCAAGTGAAAGAACACTTCCTATTCCTGTGGCTCATTTGTTAGCTTTACTGTATAGACTCAGAGAGAATGCATAGAGTCATCTCATAATCATTAGGGGGGAGCAGGGAGTTAATCACAGCTCTCTAGTGGTATTGAAGGTCAAACTACAGGCCCTGTCTAAAAGGGCCAGAGTTGAAGGGTTAGTGAATAGAGACAGAGCTGGCTGGGGATTGTTCCAACTGCCAACCTCCATTCACAGTAAACAGGCAATCATTCATACATGAATGACTGCCTGTTTACACAACCCAATCATCGCTCAGTTTTTACGGATGATAAGTGAATGAATTATCGTTCATCGTTCAGTTGGCATATGAATGATAATTGTTCAGATTCTCGCTGGATTGCGGGCAGGGGCGTACCTAAAGGCTCAGGGGCCCGGGTGCAAAAGTTCAGCTTGGGCCCCAACCCCCCCTCCCCCCCCCCCGACCCTTTTTCCCCCTCGCCCCGTACCTATGCCTGGGGGCCAATGTCTACGTGCGGATTTTATAAAATCTGCACGTGGCCCCCGCACGACCGATCTGTGCGTCTTGCTGCCCATAGGGATGCATTAGCATCTGTAGGGCAGCTAAAAGCATGCAGATGGGATTCCTTCCCGGAGTGCGGGTCACACACACAGTAAGAGATCGCAGCATGCTCCATTTTCCTGCGAATCTGCCACACGGACGGTTCCCATTGAAGCCTATGGAAGCCGTTCGTATCCGCGCACAGCCGCAGCTGTTTTGTGCTGTGCCACGGATACGCGGGAGAACAGGAGATTTTTTAAAATATTGGTGCGCATGCACGCGGCACGCTGCCGGCATGCCGAGCACATCCGCCGACCGGAAGAAAGAAAGTCCGACCTGCAGAGAGGGGAGCCCCGCAGCGTCCGGAGAGGTGAGTATAATGTATTTTCCCTCTCCATGTCCGCGGGCATGCACAGATTTCACTGTGGGATTCAGCAAGTGGGCATGAGACCTAAGAGAGAGAGATAGATAGATACATAGATGGATAAATACATAGATATGAGAGAGATTCAGAGATAGATAGATATAAAATAGATAGATAGATAGATAGATAGATAGATAGATAGATAGATAGATAGGAGATGGAAAGATAGATAGATAGATAGATAGATAGATGGATGGATAGATAAATAGATGATGGAAAGATAGATAGATAGATAGATATGAAAGAGATAGATAGATAGATAGATAGATAGATAGATAGATAGATAGATAGGAGATAGATAGAGAGATATGTATGAGATAGATAGATAAATAGATAGATAGATAGATATGTATGAGATGGATGGATAGATAGATAGATAGATATCAGAGAGATTCAGAGATAGATAGATAGATATAAGAGAGAGATATAGCTAGATAGATATGAGAGAGATATAGATATGAGAGATAGATATGAAATAGATAGATAGATAGAAATGAGAGAGATAAATAGATAGATAGAAAGAAATGAGATAGATAGATAGATAGATAGATAGATAGATAGATAGATAGATAGATAGATAGATAGATAGATAGATAGATATGAGAGTGATAGATATATATGAGAGAGAGAGATAGATATGAGAGTGATAGATAGATATATATGAGAGAGAGATAGATATGAGATGGATAGATAGATAGATAGATAGATAGATAGATAGATATGAGATAGATAGATAGATATGAGATAGACAGATATATAGCTAGATATGAGATGGATAGATGGATAGATAGATAGAAAGATAGATATGAGATGGATATATAGGAGATAGATGGATAGATAGATAGATATGAGATGGATAGATAGATAGATAGATAGATAGAAATGAGAGAGAGAGATAGATAGATATGAGAGAGAGATAGATATGAGAGAGATAGATAGATAGATATGAGAGAGATAGATAGATAGATAGATAGATAGATAGAGAGATAGATATGAGATAGACAGATAGATAGATAGACGGATTGATGGAGGGACAGATAACAGACAAAATAAGATAACAGACAAAATCAGTCAGTACATACAGTAGTAAACTAATAAAACGTTTGAACAATAGGGGTTAGGGCAATGATCATCAGAGCTTGCAATCTATGAGGAAAGAGGGGTGACACAAGAGATAGATAGATAGATAGATAGATAGACACATATAAAGACATACAGACAGGCAGATAGATAGATACATACATCCGGTGGCCGGACCTCTTCTGTGGTGAGGAGAGCAGCTGTGTCAGCAGGAGGGAAGCAGCAAGGAGGTAACATCATCATCCCTGGTCCACTGGATGCCGTGCTGTGCTGAGCCGGTGAGTCTGTGTCTGTGTCCTCTCTGCTCCTTCCCCCACCCCCTGCTACTCTTCCCCTGTCGTCTCTCCAAGTTCCCCCCCCTCCCTTCTCCTACTCTCCTCTCTGGCTCGTGCTGTAGGCCAGACCACACTAAGCACGCGGCTGCCGATAGTGCAGTGTGAAGTGTGTGGTGGAGGGCGGCCTCTTTGCCCCCCTTAAGCACAGGGGCCGTTGCGACCCCGGCACCGCCTGCCGGTACGCCTATGATCGCCGAAATATGTATGATTATTGGCTCTTAGTCAGGATAGTAAATCTAGAAAAACAGATAAGCTTCTGTATAGATCTCCTTCATCACTCCCTGGTCTCGGGGGATGAGGCATCTGGATACTGTAGTAACTTATGGAACTTCTCTGCCAATTAATTTCCATTACTTTTGGCCGCCTTAAAGCACACATACAGTCCTGTTCAGATAATGCAGGAGGGAAATATATGTCTCCAATATGGCTGCCTAGGGAAGCTGTTTTTTAACCAAAACATATAAAAAAAGAACAATAATATTACTTGTCTTTAAAACTCTTAGTGTTCCTTCACATGGGCATATTTCCATGTGCAAATTGTGCGCATGGAAAAGAATGCAGCGTGCTCTACTTTTGGGCTCATTTGCACACCAAAGTTCCCCATAGAAGTCTATAGGGTGTGCGCAAATACATGGGCAATGCACAAGGAAATGCGCAATACGCTGTGCAATTCTGCAGGAAAAAGAGCCCATCTGGAACTCATTAAGCTAAATAACCATTTAAATTGGGACTTGTTAGTCTGCCGCATGCAAATAAACATGCCTTGCAGGCACAAAAGATACAGTAAAATACACTAATACGTTGCTCTGACGCTTGCGCAATTGACCCTATGCCCATATGAAGGGCTTAAAGTTGTCTAATCAGAGATACAGATGTAGCAGTACTATCCTTGAAGGGTATGCAAATAAGGAAGATGGAACAATACCTCTTGGATGGCAGCATTCCTGCATATAGGTGGAGCTGCAGAGGTATTTTCCATCTTCCTTATTTGCATATATTTCCCAGAGGAGCATGGATGGCCTTCCATCACCTTCTAGGTGCTCTCCCTAAGGAGTGATGATGCCCCTGCCGATCCTTGAAGGATGCCACGCTACATTTCTTGCATAGTAAGACAGATGCCGCTATGCTATATGCACAACATTTTAAATGATGGTGCCGCTACGCAAATAGCACAGCCAAGTTGAGCCATGACTAATTAACTCAGCAGTGCGCTAACGTAGAATGCATTAGTACTGCTACATCTGTAACTTCTTGCAGATTAACATTGCAGTAATGATAAGAAAAAGAAGAACAATAATCATAATGCAAATGTCAAAAGTTTGCCTCTGGTTCATTTAGTAATTACTCATTTCTTTCTGCTGCTTAGCAACAGCCAGAGTACGTGGCTGAAAGGTGGCAATGCCAGATCATTTGCTTTACTAAGGGCAGAAGAGAGGTGTAAGACGAGTAAACATGCCCTAAGTATATGACTGCAGTCTATCCTAGCATTTCTGGAACCTTTATTCCACTGTACTATGTATAAGATGTAATTAATAGTAGCTCGTTATCACATTATGTCTTTAGAATGAATATATTACTAAATGAGAAATGTGGCAGATTGTACTGAGCATGCTCGGAGAACCCAGCACGGGGCACTAAAAAAAAAGACTAGAATGCAGGAGAAGCTGTGAGGAGTCATTCCGATGGAGACAGTAGGTTTATTCATCATTATACTCTTGGGTTACACCTAGAGTAATCTGTGATGTAGGCAAGTGAATCATGTGATCTGCTGAAGTGTAGAACACTCATGCTCTAGCAGATGCAATGATGAATGCATCAAGCATGAACCAACCACATCAGGGTCAGGCTTCTTTCCCACGAGCGTATATCGGACCGCCGTTTTCTTGGCCGGCCAATATACGTGTGATCTGATGCATTGGATTCCAAAGCATCAGATCACATGACCGTATCCTCGTGACATAAAAGTGCCCAGACGGCCAATATAGCGCCCGGCACTTTTACGTCGGGCCCAAAAGATAGTCCTGGAACTGTCTTTTGGGCCAGAATATGTCGGCCGCTGCATGGGCTCATATGGGAGCCAATGACAGCAGTCGGAGGTGAGAGGGAGTTTAGTAGTGTGGCTGCTAAACTGTCTCCCTCTGCTCTCCTCCCCACTTGCTCTTTGCAATAGGAGGGGGCGGGGCAGAGCTAAGCGCTGCCCTGTCCTGCCTCCTCCTATTGCTGGCTGTGGACAAGGGGTGGGAACGGGGACAGAGCTAGACTCCACCCCCTCCCCACAGCCAGCAATGGGAGGAGGTGGGACGGGGCGGCGCTTAGCCATTGCAAAGAATGAGCGGGGAGGAGAGCAGGGGTGAGCCTGCAAAGGAAAGGGAAAGGAAAGGGGCATTGGCATGGTAGCCTCGGCATATATGCACCGGGGCCCATGTTGTCTGATCGGGTGCACAAACATTTGATTTGTGCACCCGTTCACCAGTTTTATCTTTCCTATCGTAGCGTATATCGGCTGGATGTGAAGACGGCCGGCCTATATATGTTTCTGGGAACAAAGCCTCAAGAAGGGTATCATATCTCCTTAGGGAGAGCACCCAGAAGGTGTGAGAAGACTTATAGGGCCATCCATGCTGCTCTGAGACATATGCAAATGGGAAGATGAAACAATACCTCTACAGCGCCACCAATTAGAAAGCAGCATTCTGGCAAGTCAATGTCAGAGTTTTTAACAAGTCTTGTAACAATGCCAAAGCCAGAATCTTCTCCAGAAGGAGAAGACAATCATTTACAACAGATGTTTCGGGGTTATTGCCCCTCGTCAGTCTGACATTGACTTGCAGGAATGCTGCCTGCCAATAGGTGGCACTGTAGAGGTATTGTTCGTCTTCATATTTGCATATTTCCCAGAGGAGCATGCATGGCCATATAAGTCTCCTCATACCTTCTAAGTGCTCTCCCTAAGAAGAAACGACACTCTTACTGACCTACATCTATAGTCCTCTCACTAGCCAAGCCAGAAACCAGCTGTATACTTATGAGGGGCAAAAAACCCCAAAACAGCTGTCTGTATATGGATGACTTCTCCTTCTGGCTCACAATTCCCAGTTATTCAGTTACAAGGCTTTTTTTAATCGTTTGACATTGACTTGCAGGAGTTTTGCTTTCCAATAGGTGGCGCAGTGGAAGTATCGTTCCATCTTCCAACCAGCCACATCAAACATGTAACTAAGGCTTTAAAGGCTATGTACAGCTTTGCACATTTTTTTAATCAATGTGTTTTTGGAAATTAAGACTTTTTGTAATTGCTTTAAAAGTTCTTACAGTTGTGCGACAAGTTTTGCCATGCAGCCCTAGCCCGAAGGAACAATCCAAACTCAATAGGCATAAGCACAGTCTATCCATTTGATCGTGAGTGTTCCTTTAAATTTTTTTGTCTCCAAATACGTCCTTTCTGTATTATACCCCTACTTGAGTACACAGTTAATATTCCTTCTAAAAGAGGATTGTGAAATGTATAGAAATACAAGCTCACAATCCTAAGGAGATTACACAATTTTATTAAGTGCCATCAGTCCAAGTCATTCTGCATCTTATATTCTTTTCCCAAGTCTGATAGACTTAATTTATTACACTAGAGTATAATATAGTTGAGATGATGTGACTTGTGTGGGATGAGAACACAGTGTGTACATCAAGCCTTACAGTATATATATTACACCATGGTGGCAGCCGGCCTGTGACTCATCCTTCATTCCTGCTTTGTAAACTGCATCCCTATGGATATTCATTCAGCTCACATAAAGGCAATCTACACCTCCCGGGCTTCTTAAGAAGACTGTATTTGCACATATATTTGCACGCATTAAAATATAGTCATGCAATGGGCAGAGAATAAAACTAGAGATGAGCGAGCGTACTCGGAAAAGCACTACTCGCTCGAGTAATTTGCTTTATCCGAGTATCGCTGTGCTCGTCCCTGAAGATTCGGGTGCCGCTGCGGCTGACAGGTGAGTCGCAGCGGGGAGCAGGGGAGAGCGGGCGGGAGAGAGGGAGAGAAAGATCTCCCCTCCGTTCCTCCCCGCTCTCCCCTGCAGCTCCCCGCTCCGTGCTGGCACCCGAATCTTCAGGGACGAGCACAGCGATACTCGGATAAAGCAAATTACTCGAGCGAGTAGTGCTTTTCCGAGTACGCTCGCTCATCTCTAAATAAAACCCATTCATGTAATTTTTTATAGCAGGTGGCAGGCTAAAGTATGAGCTGTCAGTATACTCTGATTATCAGAATTGCTAAGATTTCAGTCCTCCAGTCAGCAGTACCTTGGAAAACAATACGAGCATAGTGTTACGTCCGTTGGGCGCACCTCGCTACAGCACGGACGCGGAAGTGATATCGCGTTCCCACAGGACATGCAACTGGAACACCAAAGGGACTGTGAACTGTATACTGGACTCATGGACAGACATAACATAGGACAAACGGCCAACCACTCACCAAACATCCCCGCACGCATAAGCAGATGGAATTGCTGTAATAAATATGAGGAATTAGTTTGTGCATTGGCCAATGAACTTAAGCTGCAAGCCCAACTTCAAGGGTCCTCGTGTCTCGCGGTCCCTACTCTAACGAGACAACATGAACCAGAACCCTGCCTGCAAGCAGAGCAATCGCCTTGATAAAGGCGGCCCTGTGCTGGAACCTAAGGGCCACACTAGCCTAGGGATGATAAATGATCCAGCAGCACAGGACACAGTTCACACTTCAATAGACTAGGGCTAGCATGCAAGACAGAACAAACACTGAACAGGACTGTCCACACCAGATGTCTGGCCACCTACACAGACACTGGACAAGACACTGCTCACACACATATCAATTTACAGGCATGCAGGACTACAAACCCTAGAGTGAAGGGATAACAGCTTCCTCTTGCAGAGGGGCTGATGTATATATATATATGTAGCAGACCTGGCTAGCAAGAGGAACTCCACACCCAGCCAGCTCAAATATTCCTCACCTGTGAAGGTGTGCTCCTAGAACCCTATAGAACAATAGATCCCAGCAGCAGAACATGACAGTACCCCCCCTTAAGGCATAAAATTAAAAAAAAACTCTAAACAGGACCACTGTGCCTTAAACCAAAAGGCTACCGAACAGTAGCCTACATTGAGTGAGTATGCACAAATCCAGAGGAAAATAAAGATGGAAAACCCTCCCTAGTGACATAATGTGCACATGACTTATCCAAATGGGTCTGATGCGGTCGCCAGCTAGACAGCTAGGCAAAGGGAATACACACAGGTACAAATCACAGCAGTCTGGTGCAAACGGTAGTAGGCTGGTCATTATGTTGTGTATGGTACGGTGACCACACAGGTTTCTTCCTATCCCTGGGCATGTGTGTCTCCCACACATCTGATATCCTATGTGTGTGTCAGATGGAGGTCAGAAACGCTCTTTTCTCCTTAGGGAGAGCAACTATATACTATAAACTAAGTGAGGAGACTCAAATGGCCACGCACGCTCCTCTGGGTAATATGCAAATAAGGGAGATGGATTGTATAAAAAGTCCCACTTTGACTCGAAGGAATGCTGCCTTTCAATAGGTGGCACTGTGGAGGATTTATTCCATCTCCCTTATTTGCATATTACCCAGAGGAGCGTGCGTGGCCATTTGAGTCTCCTCACTTAGTTTATAGTATAAAGTTGCTCTCCCTAAGGAGAAAAGAGCGTTTCTGACCCCTGTCCCAGGCCTCTCACTAGCAAAAGCCAGACTCCTACTGTACACTGATGATGGGCAATAACCCGGAAACAGCTGTATGTACATGGAGTCTGGCTTTGCTTTTGATTCCCAGTCATTGTAACAAGACTTGTATAAAAAGTCCCACTTTGACTTGAAGGAATGCTGCCTTTCAATAGGTGGTATTGTGTCAGATGGGTGATGCCTGACACTGCTCCCTATCTCAGCATGGTGGCTGACTTTCTATTCCATGGAGTGAGGACACTTGGACTGACTATGGTTTTCCATCTGTATACATGTGAGCTCTGGGTGGGCTTCTTGTTGTATGCACTACCTGTTGTATGTTGGTGTGAACAGCTACATGTTCTGTATGTCTGTGCTGGTGACTAGACATGTGGTGTGTGTTACAGTGTACGTTGGTGTGAACAACGACATATGTTGTGTCAGTGCAGGGTGCCAGACGTGCTTTATGTGTAGTCCTGCTCTGTGTACAGTGTGTGTGTGTGTGTGTGTGTGTGTGTGTGTGTATGTGTGTGTGTGAACAGTGTCGTGTCCTATGTGTGTTTGGTGCATCTCTCCAGGTCCCTAATCAGGGATAGCTAGGTCCTCAAAAAGTATGGTGGGGCCGATCTTATGAGGATGAGGACCCCGCTTTTAGGCAAGGGTTCCCCACTTCCCCTGATTAATTAGGGACAGGGGTGCTTCCATCTTGCCTGGAGAGGTGCAATTAGTCTATGCAACACATGATGAGAGTGTTTGCGGGTTTTAAATGGACACGCTTGCGTCCATGCTTATGAAAGACGCAATAGTGCGCCCAGTGGACGTAACACATAGAAATCAAAACTGTTATAAATTGTTTATTACAACCAATTACAAAAAGACTTTATTTCCCAAAACACATTGATTAAAAAAAAGAGCCTCTAAGTATAAATTATACAGGATGATTCAAAAAAGAAAAGTAAAGCTGATTTCTTCATACATGGATTGACATACAACAGTCCGAATGACATGAAAAGATAAGAAGAGCTCTTCAAGTTTTTATTGCATCTTACAGTTGTCCAATATGGGCGCTGTTAGTGATACTGGACAGTCTAAAGCAACACATCTGAACTGCAGTGCCATCGATAACTGAGGATATGCCTTGACACATTTGGGCAGAATTAGAATACCAATTTGGTATCAGCCGTGTCACCAACAGCACCCACATTGAACATCTGTAAGGTGCAGTAAAAACTTGAAGAGTTCTTCTATCTTTCATGCTACTTTGGCTGTTGTATGACAATCCATGTGTGAATGAATCAGCTTTACTTTTACATCATTCTTTTTGAATTACACTCGGAATGGAATAGACCGCACGACGCGCTGCAAGCCACGAAAAATTCCGCACCAGTACCCGTAGGCTACTTGCAGATTTTGATGCAGAATTGAAAATGGCCTAAGGCCTCATGTCCACGGGGAAAAGAAGAATTAAAATCCGCAGCGGATTTTAACTCTTCTCCCGCACGCGGATCCGCACCCCATAGGGATGCATTCACCACCCGCGGGTAGATAAATACCAGCAGATGATCAATAACAGTGAATTAAAAAAATATGGAGCATGAAAAAAAATAGACATGCTCCATTTTGGTGCGGGTCTCCCGCGGGGACGGCTCCTGCAGGCTTCTATTGAAGCCTGTGGAAGCCGTCCGGATCCGCGGGAGATCTAAAATAAGAATAAATTTACCCGCAGCGGACCGTGCAGATCTTTTCTTCTTCGCGACCGGATCTTCTTTCTTCGGCCCGGCGGATGTGCCCAGTGCGTGCGCGCGGCACACTTCCGGCGTGCCGAGCACATCCGCCGGCCGAAGAAAGAAGATCCGGCCGCAAAGAGGAGAAGATCTGCATGGTCCGCTGTGGGTAAGTTTATTCTTATTTTCAGCCCTCATGTCCGCGGGGCAGGAGGGACCCGCTACGGATTCTCCATGGAGAATCCGTAGCGGGCCTGATTTTCCCCGTGGACATGAGGCCTAAAAGTTGCCTGCAATCCCGCCTCAAAATCTGCAGCTAGACCTGCAGATTTTGGCTGATGCGCATCCTAATTCCATGTGTCCTAATTCCTAAGGTCCCTTTTCATTTCTATTCCTGTTTATGTCTCCCTCATTGGCCATTAACTTGTATTTCACAGTAGGCCTACTCGCCATGATGATTTCAGATGAGTAATCTGATAAATGCCCAATGCAGACCCATTGATTTAGCCTGTTTTGATCACTGTTGTGGTCACTATTGCATAGGACATCATAGCATCTGGTTTATAAACTATTCCCAGCTTTGTGCTTGACTTTGGCCTACCCGAATAGATGCATTCCCCCAATCACCTGTTCTAAACATATGTGAGGCAACAGACTATTAATGCCATATGCCTTCAGCATTGCTATAAGGCATGCAGACAATTAGCAGTAACTCCTCATTAGAAAACACAAAGCTACTCATTGTCAGTCCACTGTATATATTAGCATTGTGCATTAACACACATGGACATTATGTATATCAGGTCACGGAAATACCACTACAGAGGTTATTGCTGTGGTCTTCACAAAGGGCTTTCTAGGAATTACCGTATGTTCTATCAGAAGCAACATACTACAATTTTAGGTTAGAAAGGAAAAACAAGCATATTGTACAATGGCCTTTTAATTAGTTGGGTATTAAAGGGAATGGCAGTAGTCTGTTATTTTCTAGTGTTTATCGGCCATACATGTAGATTCTATGTGATTGTTCCCGGCAAGAGAAACCAAGTAATCTTGTAGATTTAATACCTTTTAATGGTTAGCAAAAATACATGCGGTTAATGTGAGCTTTTGGACCTACTGAGGGTCCTTCATCAAGGCATAATGAAATGGATTCGAAGAGGCATGCACATTTATACACACACACTTATGACAGGGCACAGACATGAATGTGATTAATTTGCACTTAAAAGAAAACTACCACAAAAATACAAACATAGATGTGAAGGTTTTATGGTCCCTGAATTAGTGTTAGGAGGTCATCAGGTCAGCAGTGTTATCTGTGCTATAGATGTCCCTGTTGTAGTATGTGCGAAAAATAGCATGAATTGTAGAGTTGCCATAATGAAGTCCCGAGCTTAATTAGCGGTGAAATTGCCCATTCACACGATCAGGAGTTGCGTGTTCCAGGAAAAATGCACTGCTGTTCGGAATTCCCTCTATATAAATCCTCCTAATGACTTACAATTAGAGATGAGCGAACGTGTTCTTCCGAGCTTGATATTCGTGCGAATATTAGGGTGTTCGGGATGTTCGTTATTCGTAACGAACACCATGCGGTGTTCTGGTTACTTTCACTTCCTTCCCTGAGACGTTAGCGCGCTTTTTTTGGCCAATTGAAAGACAGGGAAGGCATTACAACTTCCCCCTGTGACGTTCAAGCCCTATACCACCCCCCTGCTGTGAGTGGCTGGGAAGATCAGGTGTCACCCGAACATAAAAGTCGGCCCCTCCCGCGGCTCGCCTCAGATGCCGTGTGAGTTAGATGAGGGACAGTGCTGTTTGTACCGGAGCTGCTGTAGGGAAAGAATTGGTAGTTAGTGTAGGCTTCAAGACCCCCCAAAGGTCCTTATTAGGGCCACTGATAGCTGTGTGTTGGCTGCTGTTAGCAGTGGCAATTTTTTTTTTCTCAAAATCGCCTCTGCAGAGCGTTGCACCCGGCATTAGGGACAGAAGTGCTGCATAGGCAGGGAGAGTGTTAGGAGTGAGTGTAGCCTTCAAGAACCTCAACGGCCCTTTCTAGGGCCATATTTAACTGTGTGCAGTACTGTGCTGGCTGCTGTTAGCTGTGCTGCATTTTTTTTTGCTTCTCAAAATCGCCTATGCAGAGCATTCCACCCTCCATTGATACTGCAGGGAAAGAATTGTATAGGCAGGGCCACAACACAGTTATTATTCATTGAATATACGCAGTGCTGCCTTTTGCTTGTAAAACAAGTGAAAATAATTCTATTTGTCCTGCCTCTGTCCGTCCTAAGGGCGGTGGACACGTGTCGGCTGCGTGTGCAACCTGTAAAAATCAGACGCACCCAGCTACGTTTTACTCCTGGCTTCGCCATTTGCTTTCTCTAATTGGGAAAAAAAATACCTGCTCTGCCACAGTTAATAACTCTGCTACCCTCACGTTCTGTGACACATTAGCAGGAAAACAGCACAGTTATTAAACTTCTCATGTTCATAGAATATACGCAGTGCTGCCTTTTGGTGCAAAAAAACGGAAAATAATTCTATTTGTCCTGCCTCTGTCCGTCCTAAGGGCGGTGGACACGTGTCGGCTGCGTGTGCAACCTGTAAAAATCAGACGCACCCAGCTACGTTTTACTCCTGGCTTCGCCATTTGCTTTCCTTAATTGGGAAAAAAAATACCTGCTCTGCCACAGTTAATAACTCTGCTACCCTCACGTTCTGTGACACATTAGCAGGAAAACAGCACAGTTATTAAACTTCTCATGTTCATAGAATATACACAGTGCTGCCTTTTGGTGCAAAAAAACGGAAAATAATTCTATTTGTCCTGCCTCTGTCCGTCCTAAGGGCGGTGGACACGTGTCGGCTGCGTGTGCAACCTGTAAAAATCAGACGCACCCAGCTACGTTTTACTCCTGGCTTCGCCATTTGCTTTCCTTAATTGGGAAAAAAAATACCTGCTCTGCCACAGTTAATAACTCTGCTACCCTCACGTTCTGTGACACATTAGCAGGAAAACAGCACAGTTATTAAATTTCTCATGTTCATAGAATATACGCAGTGCTGCCTTTTGGTGCAAAAAAACGGAAAATAATTCTATTTGTCCTGCCTCTGTCCGTCCTAAGGGCGGTGGACACGTGTCGGCTGCGTGTGCAACCTGTAAAAATCAGACGCACCCAGCTACGTTTTACTCCTGGCTTCGCCATTTGCTTTCCTTAATTGGGAAAAAAAATACCTGCTCTGCCACAGTTAATAACTCTGCTACCCTCACGTTCTGTGACACATTAGCAGGAAAACAGCACAGTTATTAAACTTCTCATGTTCATAGAATATACGCAGTGCTGCCTTTTGGTGCAAAAAAACGGAAAATAATTCTATTTGTCCTGCCTCTGTCCGTCCTAAGGGCGGTGGACACGTGTCGGCTGCGTGTGCAACCTGTAAAAATCAGACGCACCCAGCTACGTTTTACTCCTGGCTTCGCCATTTGCTTTCCTTAATTGGGAAAAAAAATACCTGCTCTGCCACAGTTAATAACTCTGCTACCCTCACGTTCTGTGACACATTAGCAGGAAAACAGCACAGTTATTAAATTTCTCATGTTCATAGAATATACGCAGTGCTGCCTTTTGGTGCAAAAAAACGGAAAATAATTCTATTTGTCCTGCCTCTGTCCGTCCTAAGGGCGGTGGACACGTGTCGGCTGCGTGTGCAACCTGTAAAAATCAGACGCACCCAGCTACGTTTTACTCCTGGCTTCGCCATTTGCTTTCCTTAATTGGGAAAAAAAATACCTGCTCTGCCACAGTTAATAACTCTGCTACCCTCACGTTCTGTGACACATTAGCAGGAAAACAGCACAGTTATTAAACTTAGATTATTCATTCACTAGAGGCAGTGGGGCCTTTCGTTTTCAAAAAAGGGAAAAAATTATATGTGGCCTGCAGTCTTGCGCCAATTTATTAGCTGCCTGTGAAATCAAATCACTGGTAATACAGCATGCTGAGGGGTAGGGGTAGGCCTAGAGGACGTGGACGCGGCCGAGGACGCGGAGGGCCAAGTCAGGGTGTGGGCACAGGCCAAGCTCCTGATCCAGGTGTGTCGCAGCCGACTGCTGCGCGATTAGGAGAGAGGCACGTTTCTGGTGTCCCCACATTCATCGCCCAATTAATGGGTCCACGCGGGAGACGGTTATTAGAAAATGAGCAGTGTGAGCAGGTCCTGTCCTGGATGGCAGAAAGTGCTTCGAGCAACCTATCGTCTACCCGCAGTTCTGCGCCGTCCACTGCTGCCAATCCGAATCCTCTGTCTGCTGCTCCTCCTTCCTCCCAGCCTCCTCACTCCACTACAATAACACCTGCTCAGGAGCGGGAACACTCCCAGGAACTGTTCTCGGGCCCCTGCTTAGATTGGGCAGCAGCGGTTCCTCTCCCACCAGAGGAGTTTATCGTCACTGATGCCCAACCATTCGAAAGTTCCCGGGGTCCGGGGGAAGAGGCTGGGGACTTCCGCCAACTGTCTCAACAACTTTCTGTGGGTGAGGAGGACGATGACGATCAGACACAGTTGTCTTGCAGTGAGGTAGTAGTAAGGGCAGTAAGTCCGAGGGAGCAGCGCACAGAGGATTCGGAGGAAGAGCAGCAGGACGATGAGGTGACTGACCCCACCTGGTGTGCAACGCTTACTCAGGAGGACAGGTCTTCAGAGGGGGAGTCAAGGGCATCAGCAGGGCAGGTTGCAAGAGGCAGTGCGGTGGCCAGGGGTAGAGGCAGGGCCAGACCGAATAATCCACCAAGTGTTTCCCAAAGCGCCCCCTCGCGCCATGCCACCCTGCAGAGGCCGAGGTGCTCTAAGGTCTGGCAGTTTTTCACAGAGACGCCTGACGACCGACGAACAGTGGTGTGCAACCTTTGTCGCGCAAAGCTCAGCCGGGGAGCCAACACCAACAGCCTCACCACCACCACCATGCGCAGACATATGATGGCCAAGCACCCCGCAAGGTGGGACGAAGGCCGTTCAGCGCCTCCGGTTTGCACCCCTGCCTCTCCCCCTGTGCCCCAACCTGCCACTGAGATGCAACCCCCCTCTCAGGACACAGGCACTACCGTCTCCTGGCCTGCACCCACACCCTCACCTCCACTGTCCTCGGCCCCATCCAGCAGTGTAGTTCAGCGCACCGTCCAGCCGTCGCTTGCGCAACTGTTGGAGCGCAAGCGCAAGTACGCCGCCACGCACCCGCACGCTCAAACGTTAAACGTCCGCATAGCAAAATTCATCAGCCTTGAGATGCTGCCGTATAGGGTTGTGGAAACGGAGTCCTTCAAAAGTATCATGGAAGCGGCGGCCCCGCGCTACTCAGTTCCCAGTCGCCACTACTTTTCCCGATGTGCCGTCCCAGCCCTGCACGACCACGTCTCCCGCAACATTGTACGCGCCCTCACCAACGCGGTTACTGCCACGGTCCACTTAACTACGGACACGTGGACAAGCACAGGCGGGCAGGGCCACCACATCTCCCTGACGGCACATTGGGTGAATTTAGTGGAGGCTGGGACAGAGTCAGAGCCTGGGACCGCTCATGTCCTACCCACCCCCAGAATTGCGGGCCCCAGCTCGGTGGTGGTATCTGCGGAGGTGTATGCTTCCTCCACTAAAGCACCCTCCTCCTCCTCCTCCTCCTCCTCTGTCTCGCAATCAAGATGTGTTAGCAGCAGCATGTCGCCAGCAGTCGGTGTCGCGCGGTGTGGCAGCACAGCGGTGGGCAAGCGTCAGCAGGCCGTGCTGAAACTACTCAGCTTAGGCGATAAGAGGCACACGGCCCACGAACTGCTGCAGGGTCTGACACAGCAGACCGACCGCT